>NC_069500.1:1193145210-1193197710 GCF_027579735.1 Bombina bombina
GGAGGCAGCATATTGGCACAAGGTCTTCTCCTCCAGCCTCACCTTGGAAGCATATCCTCGGGCAAGTTTCTCACCAAGAACGCTTCCACTGCAAATGAAGCAACGGTTCAAAGGTGCACTGTCTGTGAAGAGCGACCTTAATCAGTGCACGTGCCTTGTCTTCTCTGTAAAAGCCTGCTCTTTATTGCTCACTGTACTGTGTGCTGGCTTTTAGAAGAGGATAGGGCAGATGTGCTGCCCCTCCCAAATCACCGGTCTTGTTGGCCTAGGCCATAATACGCCCATGGGTCACACCGTCACACATATTTCTAAGTTGTAGGTGATCATTGCAAAATGACAATTTAAAATGCTGTTTACCTTAAGGGGGAGGGGGCGTTAATAGAGTCTCTATCCCCTCTCCCAGTTTAGTATAGAGGAACAAGTAACCACTAATTCTAAAAACATTCTTACCTTTTTCAAATGAGGGTCACTTGCCCCCTTAGGATGCAGCTGATCATCATTAAAATGGTGATTACCACTAGAAACAAAATAATTTAATTAGAGGGGTATCAAACCCCTCATGTGAAAGAGGAAATGGTAGTCATCTCTCTCAAGCACACACCTGTACTGTGTTTGAAGAGGGGAAGGTGCACTTCTAGAGACCCCATTTGACACACATAATAGTCATGTATGTGGCTGAAACAAATCAACTTAATAATTAGTAGTGGTGTCTACATTATTTGGGGGAATAAAAACACCAATATAAAATATGTTATCAGTCATAATTTACCTACAGTAGGACTTAAAAGGCATTAAACACCTCTTATTTTTATACAACATTCTGCTTCGTCCCAGGCTCCTTAGAGAGGCCAAAAAGCAAAAGCTAGGTTTTCATAATGCTACAAGCTGCCTATACAACTTATTGATTAGCTGCATTTGTAGTTAAGATAATTCGTTTTTGGCCTCTCTATCGATGTGGGACAAGAACAATCATACTAAAAAGGAAGAGGTGTTTTTTTTATTTTTTATTTATTTATAGACCAATTCAGTATACAATTCCAATAAAAGAGAAAAACACAAACAAATAGTACCCTATAGGTATTTTACAGACATTGTCATTACAAACAATACCTCAATATACATATATGGGATATACAGGGAGTGCAGAATTATTAGGCAAGTTGTATTTTTGAGGATTAATTTTATTATTGAACAACAACCATGTTCTCAATGAACCCAAAAAACTCATTAATATCAAATCTGAATAGTTTTGGAAGTAGTTTTTAGTTTGTTTTTAGTTATAGCTATTTTAGGGGGATATCTGTGTGTGCAGGTGACTATTACTGTGCATAATTATTAGGCAACTTAACAAAAAACAAATATATACCCATTTCAATTATTTATTTTTACCAGTGAAACCAATATAACATCTCAACATTCACAAATATACATTTCTGACATTCAAAAACAAAACAAAAACAAATCAGTGACCAATATAGCCACCTTTCTTTGCAAGGACACTCAAAAGCCTGCCATCCATGGATTCTGTCAGTGTTTTGATCTGTTCACCATCAACATTGCGTGCAGCAGCAACCACAGCCTCCCAGACACTGTTCAGAGAGGTGTACTGTTTTCCCTCCTTGTAAATCTCACATTTGATGATGGACCACAGGTTCTCAATGGGGTTCAGATCAGGTGAACAAGGAGGCCATGTCATTAGATTTTCTTCTTTTATACCCTTTCTTGACAGCCACGCTGTGGAGTACTTGGACGCGTGTGATGGAGCATTGTCCTGCATGAAAATCATGTTTTTCTTGAAGGATGCAGACTTCTTCCTGTACCACTGCTTGAAGAAGGTGTCTTCCAGAAACTGGCAGTAGGACTGGGAGTTGAGCTTGACTCCATCCTCAACCCGAAAAGGCCCCACAAGCTCATCTTTGATGATACTAGTCCAAACCAGTACTCCACCTCCACCTTGCTGGCGTCTGAGTCGGACTGGAGCTCTCTGCCCTTTACCAATCCAGCCATCCATCTGGCCCATCAAGACTCACTCTCATTTCATCAGTCCATAAAAGCTTAGAAAAATCAGTCTTGAGATATTTCTTGGCCCAGTCTTGACGTTTCAGCTTGTGTGTCTTGTTCAATGGTGGTCGTCTTTCAGCCTTTCTTACCTTGGCCATGTCTCTGGGTATTGCACACCTTGTGCTTTTGGGCACTCCAGTGATGTTGCAGCTCTGAAATATGGCCAAACTGGTGGCAAGTGGCATCTTGGCAGCTGCACGCTTGACTTTTCTCAGTTCATGGGCAGTTATTTTGCGCCTTGGTTTTTCCACACGCTTCTTGCGACCCTGTTGACTATTTTGAATGAAACGCTTGACTGTTCGATGATCACGCTTCAGAAGCTTTACAATTTTAAGAGTGCTGCATCCCTCTGCAAGATATCTCACTATTTTTTACTTTTCTGAGCCTGTCAAGTCCTTCTTTTGACCCATTTTGCCAAAGGAAAGAAATTTGCCTAATAATTATGCACACCTGATATAGGGTGTTGATGTCATTAGACCACACCCCTTCTCATTACAGAGATGCACATCACCTAATATGCTTAATTGGTAGTAGGCTTTCGAGCCTATACAGCTTGGAGTAAGACAACATGCATAAAGAGGATGATGTGGTCAAAATACTCATTTGCCTAATAATTCTGCACTCCCTGTATTTCCTTGTCGTAACAAATATTAACCCCTTATATATGGGGTAACAGTAGTGGGAACATAAATACAATTGACATATTTAACATTATAAGGCAGATTGTACCAGACATTGACAATATAGCCACAAAATAAATATTAAATATTAGATGCTTTCAATTAAAGTTGGAGAACATATATCCCTTATCTTCCTAAAAAAAGTTACAATTAACGGTATTTATAATTTCAAACATTTGGCACTATAAACTAAGTTGCATACTGTGTGGTAATTTTCTTAATAAACTAAAATATACAAAAATAAACATAAATAAACATAGTGGGGGAAAGGGAAAAAAAAAAAAAAAGAACTGAACTACTCAACTCTCTATCTTGCTCACCCCCTCCCCCTCCATCCTTCTATTAGGCAGGGTATTCTTCATTTGCAATGGCCAACTCAAGATATGTAGTACCCCTAAAAGGTGTAATTAATTGCTTCTGTATTTCTTCAGGGAATCTCACAATTATACTTTTCCATTTATAGAAAAATTGTTTAACTTGAGACTCTGAGTTTACTGAGGTGTCAAACCAATTAAGATATTAATTGGTTTTTAAGTTTCTGAATAAACTCCTTCAAACTTAGGGTTTTGCTTGATTTCCAATATTTCAAGATCAAAAGTCTTCCCGTTATAATTATCATGTTTAGCTGACGTGTATTTTTAAATGGGGTTTCTTCTTGGCTGATAAAAAAGAAAACATATTTATCAGTTAGATGAATATTGCTTTGGTTGATTTTATTGACCCAATTGATAATTTTATACCAGAATTTTTTTTATTTTAGTACAATTCCAGAAACAATTATCTAAGTCTGTATTTACAGTCTTACATTTCTGACAGCGTGCCAATGTTTTATCCCATCTAGCCTTCACCTGGGGTGTAACATATGCTCTATTTATAGTTTTAGTGTGTGTTTCTCTCCAGGAGGAGGAAATTGTTGCTCTATCTATAAGATTAAAGCTTTCCTGTATTCTTTCTGGTAAGACCTGCCAAATATCTGTTAGTCTTTGTAAATTATTATGGCCATAGGAGGCGATAATTGTTTTGTATATAGCTGAAATATTGTACTTGCCTGCCTTAAAGAGGGTTATAACAGGTTCTAGCTTATCCCATAACTCTGCCCCTGTATTCTTCTGCAAAATCTCCTGGACATAATGCCTTATCTGTTAAAAAGCATAGAATTCTCTATTTGTTATATCAAATTCTTGTTTAATTTTAGTGAAAGTTTTTCAGACTCCTAATTCTTTATCTATCAATTAGTGAACAATGTTAATTCCTCTCACAGCCCAGTTTTTGAATATTTTAGAATCTAATGCTGGTATACAATTTGGATTTCCCAGAATGGGAAGATATTTAGAGAGTGATAGAGTAATATCTAGAGTTCTAATTATTTTCTGCCATACCACAATCACCGTCTATATCATGGGAAATTGTCTAAATTTATGAGGACATTTATCAGTGGGGGTATGAAGGAGGGCACAAATAGAGACTGGATATATTAGAATTTCCTCTAGAGGGAGTACTGCATTATAATCAGCTCCCGTCAGCCAGTCTAGAGCAATCTTTCCGATACAGACTAAATTATATGCTTCTATATCAGGTAATGCAAGTCCTCCTTCCGTTCTAAAGAGGGAAAGTTTTTTATATGCTATTGCCCTTCTTTTCTTTTCCCATAAAAAATTGTAAACATGCTTGTTTAAATGTATTAAGTTCCTGTTTTTTTATCAGAATTGGGAGGTTTTGCATTAGGTAAAGCAATTTAGGGAATAATAACATTTTTATTAAATTGATTTTACCAGTTAAGGTAAGCTTAAATTTTGCCCATTTTTCCATATCATATTTTATTTTAAGAAAGATTGGGGAATAGTTAAAGTCATACCATTCTTTAAAATTAATTGTATATTTTAATACCTAAGTATATAAAAAATGATTTTGCTTCTTTAAAAGGAGAATAATGCAAGGAAGCCTTATTTTTACTTAGCCAGTAAATTTCTGTATTTAAAGAATTAACTTTGTAGCCTGAAAAGGCCCCCAAATCTTGTAGAATTTGAGTTAGCACTGGTATATTTTTTTTTGTATTAGATAATAGAACTAGTAGATCATCAGCATATAATAATGTTGTTACCTTCCTTTTGCCCAACTTAATCCCATCCAGCTCTTTCCTTAACTGTAGGGCGAGAGGCTCCAAGGCCAGGTTAAACAAATAAGGGGATAATGGGCATCCCTGTCTTGAGCCCTTGTACAAAGAAAAATAATCTGAAAGGGTATTATATACAATAACAGAAGATGATGAATATAGATGAATTATATGTTTGGCAAATAAGGACCTTTGACCCCATACTTCCTTAATGCTGTAAACAAAAGGTCCCACGTAATGGAGTCAAAGGCCTTCTCTGCATCAATTGACACTATTGCTGCATCTGGCCCTGCTGTAGAGTATTTCTTGTCTGCTTGGGTTTGAAAGAAATGTAATAATAACTGGAGCTTGCGTAAATTATGAGTGGAATTTCTGCCTGGCATGAAGCCTACTTGGTCCTTATGAACCAATGAGAAGTTTGAATCTATGTGCTATAATTGACATGAGAATTTTGTAGTCACTATTTAAGAGCGAGATCGGTCTATACAAACCAATCTCTTCTGGATTTTTTTTTTTTTTAAGGATCAAAGCTATGAGTAATGCAGCAAAATACTTTGAACATCGGATGTTAATAATGAAATATTGATTAAATAAAGATACTAACAAAGGTACAATATCCTCAGAGGGAATTTTATATAACTCGGCTGGAATCTGGTCTGGGCCTGAAGCCTTATTAGCTGACAATTTCTTAATAGCATTAGTTACCTCTAAAAGTGTTATAGGGAGATTCAGTTAATCTAATCAAGCCCTGTCTAACCTTGGAACCTGAATTCTCCCCCAAAAGTCATTTTTAATTTGCGTATTTATTGGAGTCTCAGAATATACTTCCTGAAAGTAAGAGGATATATAATTTTTGAGTTCTTTAATACTGCTTATTCAGCCTGTTGGAGTCTTAAGAGATTCAATCATAGCCCTCTTTTTTTTGGATTTGGTTAGATTTGCTAAGAATTTCCCTGCTTTACCCCCATGTCTAAATAAAAAAAAATCTCTTCCTAACGTCAGCTTGTGCAACCTTTTTTGTTAGAAATAGTTCTCATTACTTTTTAACTCTATAGTATGAATCCCATAGTACCGTAGATGGATTACTAATATAGGAATTATATATAACGCAATTGACAGGAAAGTTCAATGTCCCTAGCCACGCTTTTGCGCTTTTGAATTACCAAATAGGCTTTAATTTTGCCCCTTAAAAGTTTCCCATAAGGTTTCTGTTTTCACTCCTGGTGTGGAATTAATCTGGATAAAATCTATCCATTTTACTCTTAACCATGCCTTAAATTGGGTATTTGCCATAAGATATCTGGGGGAAAAAAACCTGTTGAAATTGATTTCCTGTGAATTGCGTAATCTAAAATTTAGGGTGAGAATAGCATGGTCTGATATGATTATTTCTTGTATATTAGACTTCATCTCTAGTCTGAGCATATTTTCACTTACTAAAAAATAGTCTATTCTGGACATCGTTTGATGTGATCGGGATTCACATGAAAACTTTCTCAAATCTAGATTTTGAATCCGCCAGATGTCTTTAAGATGTAATAAGTTATAAAAATTCTTAAACACTTTGACTTCCAGCTTACGGTTCCTATTTAACGAGAGCTTTAATCTATCTAGTGTAGGGTACTTAGTTAGATTAAAATCACCTCCAATAATCAGATTCTCTGCAAAACTAGATTGCAACTTATGCTGTAATTTTGCCCAAATAGATTTGTCTATTTGATTGGGTCCATAAACATTGCACAGTGTACAAATCATTCCTGCTATTTCAAGCTGAATAATAAGATACCTTTCTTCTGGGTCTAACTCCATTCTAATAATTTTATAATAGAGTTTTTTATGAAAGAGAAAAGCAACTCCCTTTTTCCTATTTACACAAGGGGTACCAACTACTTCCCCCACCCAACCATTTTTGAGTTTACTTAGTTCAGAATAATTCAAATGCATTTCTTGGAGAAAAGCAATGTCAGTTTTATGTCTCTTTACTTGTGCTAAAATCTTTTTACGCTTCTGTGAGGATAGCCTCCCTACATTCCGAGAAGCAAAATTAACTATATTATTTATTAAAAAATATCAAACAATATTAGTAAATGCATAGGATCAACCCACTTTCTAATTATTTTATAAGATATAGGGTAGAGTTGGGCCAGTGAGAGCGAGAGAGAGAGAGGGGAGCAAGGGAAGAGAAAAAAAAAAGAGGCCAAAAAGCAAAATCTGTAACCAAGGTTTTCATAATGCTACAAGCTGCCTATACCACTTATTGATTGGCTGCATTTGTAGTTAAGATAATTTGTTTTTGGTCTCTCTATGGATGTGGGAACAATCATACTAAAAAGGAAGAGATGTTTAATGTCCTTTTAAATATGAGCAACATCTAAAAAATGTAAAACAGCTAAGCACAGGGTGTGAAATGGCTCAGCATTTAAAGGGTTAAAGAGGATATCGGGCTAGCGATAAAAAAGATTGTAGTAATTTAAAATTGCTTACTAACCTTTTCATAAACATCCAGATTGGGAACAAAAAACTAAAGTTATGCTTAACTGATAAATTATTTTCTTTCGGGATGATGACAGTCCATAGGAATCCATAACATGTGGGATATAATTCCCACCACTAGGAGGAATCCAAGAACCCACTCAAGAGCTTTAATCCCTCCCACCTCTCATTACTGTACAGCCGTGCAGAGAAAAGGAAACATATAGGTAGGAAACACAAAAGCAGGGTCTACCAAGGTACAAATTAGTACTGACACCCAAAAATCTTATATGGGAGTGGGCTATGGACTATCATCATCCCGAAAGAAAATAATGTATCAGGTAAGCATACATTTTGTTTTATTTTAAATGATGTTGATAGTCAATAGAAAGCCATAACATGTGGTATATAATACCGAAGCTGAGAGTCAATGTTAAGGAAAGGGAGGGACTAACTAAGGCAGGTTCTATTTGCCAGATACTGTGGCCAGAAGGACTTTCCTGCCAAAAGCCTCCTACAAAGAAGCAAAAACATAAAAATGGTAATATGTGGAGAAAGTATGTAGAGAAGACAAGACCATGTTACAGCTTTGCAAATCTGCTCCAAGGATGCGTTATTTGTGAAAACCCATGAAGAAACAACTGATCTTGTGGAATGAGCTGTGATATGCTTTGGAGGAGACTTTCCTGCTGCCAAGTAAGCCTTGTGAATTACCTGCTTGAGCGAAGAAGCTAAAGCTACTGCAGTAGCCTTCTGACCCTTACGAGAACCAGGATAGTGAACAAATAAACTAGAACTTTGTCTGAAATCTTTAGCAGCTTGGAGATAAAACTTTAATGCTCTTACAACATCGATATTATGTAGAAGCCATTTCTTTAGAGTTAGAATTATCTGGCCACAACAAAGAGACAACTAATTCCTGGTTGAAATTCTCTTAGGAGAGAACCTTAGGAAGAAAATCACACTTTGTATGAAGGACAGCCTTATGTTTAGGAAAAACTAGAAAATAGATTCACAAGATAAAGCAGATTGTTCTGAGACTCTCCTAGCAGAGGAGATGGCTAGCAGAAAAATAACTTTCCAGGATAACTGTTTGATAACTATGCTGTTCATAGGTTCAAAAGGTGGACCTTGTTAAACTGAAAGAACTAAATTCAAATTCCAGGGTGGAGAGATATGCCTCACAATTGGCGAAATTCTCACCATTGCCTGGAAGAAAGTCTGAACATCCGGAAGTTTGGGTATCTTTTTGTGGAAGAGAACTGTTACAGCAGAAATTCTAGGAATCCGAATGAAATGCCTCTGGAAGAACACCATTCAAGGTATACCTTCCAAATCTTGTGATAAATCTTTTGAGTCACAGGCTTCCTAGCTTGTAGCAAAGTGTTGATGGCAGAATCAGAGAAACCTCTATGTCTTAGAATTAGGTGTTCCATCTCCACCCCATCAAACTTAGAGATTTGAGATTTGTGTGTAAAATAGGCACATGAGACAAAAGATCTTGCTATTGAGGAAGAAACCATGGAGGAAAGCTGGACATCTGAACTAAATCTGCATGCCATGTCCTGCGGGCCAAGCTGGAGCTATCAGGATTACTGATGCTAACTCCTGTTTGATACAGTCAATAATTCTTGGAAAAAGAACAAGCAGAGGAAACAAATAAGCTTGATGAAAATTCCATGGGCACACTAAGGATCCTTGGATCTGGCACAATAAAATGGCAGGCCCCATTTGGCAACTAGCTGAGTGAAGATCTCCTGATGGAGCTGGATGAACTGGATGAACAGACTGATGGCTTAAATAATCTGCTTCCCATTTCTTCACCCCTGTAATGTGTATCACTGATAGGGAGCTCTTTTCTGCCCAGGATAGAATTTGGGACATTTCCTGCATCACCAGAGAACTGCGGGTTTCCCCTTCATGATTTATATATTCCACAGCTATGACATTGTCTAACTGAAAATGTATGTATTTTACCTGCTTGAGAAGGGGCTAAGACTGAAGAGCTCAAAGAATCCCTCAGAGTTCCAATATTTTTATTGGTAACCTTTCCTCCAGAGGAGACTAAACTCCTTGCTCCCTTTGAGACTCCCAGACAGTACACCAACCCAAAAGAATGGAGTCTGTGGTCACAATGCCACAAGAAGGCAGAAGAAAGGATGCCTGAAGGGTCAAAGAAGGGCTTTCCATCCACCAAGAAGGAGATTGTCTCACTGATGAATCCAGAACGATCTTTTGATCCAATTGTAGATAATTCCGTCTTCACTTTTTTTTGCATAGAAAATCAGAGAGATAGTAAATGAAAGCAGACAAACGGAACTGCATCTGAATAGGCTACCATAAGTCCCACTAACTCCATGCATAGAGCCACAGTTGGAAAAGAAGAATGTAGAAGAAGATGAAAATCTTTTGGAAGTTTGGACCTGCAAGACTCTGTCAGGAAGAGATGCATTGATACTAGTTCTATGATGACTCCCAGAAAAAACACCCTTGTATCTGGAGACAAGGAGCTCTTTGGAACATTGATTCTTCTACCATGATCCTTGAGGAGGTATAAAAACTTTTGAGTGTGAGCAAATGCTAACTGCATAGTAGGAGCCTGAATTAGGATGTTCTCCAGATAAGGGGAAATTGACAAGCCCCAGGCTCTGATTACAGCCAATAAAGCTCCCAAAACTTTTGTGAAGAAACGTGGCACTGTGGCTTGACTGAAAGGAAGAGCAACAACTGGTAGTGTTTGTTGAGGAAGGCAAACCTGAGAAATTGCTGATTGTCCTTGTAGATAGGAATATGATTATATGAGTCCTTCAGGTCTATGAATTGACCCTGTCGGATCAAGGGTAAAATTGTGCAAATTGTCACCATTTTGAAGGAAGGCACCCTTAAAAATTTGTTTAGGGTTTTCAAGTCTAAGATGGGTTTGTAAATCCCTTCCTTCTTTGGGACAATGAACAAATGTTATAGTGCACATGAATGAAATATTACAACAAATGTAAAAAAGAAAAAAGTGAAAGTGGCGCTAAAAACAAGCTTGAAGGAGTAATGAAACCAATGTATTTAATAGGGGTATAATGGAAATGTATAATAACTCACAAAGTATGTGTCAATATCGAAATTCATATAAAATTATACATTTAATATAAGTAGTCATAGATTCATAAAATTACAAAAAAATCAATCTGAAGTGTTGTGGCCAGAACCGAAAATATTAAAATCGTACAGCAATATATGAGTAAATAAATAAATAAAAAGTTTTCATAAATGCATGACAACAATAAAAATATAGACTAGCAAGATTAGCATGTGCTAGTTATAAATGCATATTCATATAGTAAATATTGGATTTGTCATATAAATTATTCAAAGGGTCAAAGGAATGTTAATCCTCACTAGGATGATCCTTAATTTAGACAATCCGTATAGATGGTGAGTCGCATTAGCAAATGTTAACTGTTATGGCTGACAGGATCTAATTCCACAAATCTCAGGTATACAGAGATAGAATTGTTATAGTTGCAAACGTTTTACGACACCGTCTAACCGGTCCTCGGACTTGGTATCTAGGATATTTTGGAATCCATATCGGTATAGTCTCCTTGTGACTCACCCGTTTAGCTCATTCTGGCATTCTGCAGCATCCTGCAGCATGCGTGTTAGCCGTTAGCTGACGGGGATTCACCTGACCTGTAGGGTTAACCAATCAGGAAATCGGTATCACTTCGGCTTGCAATTCAAAATTGTAGCAAGTTGGATCCACATATGTGTATAAATCCGTATGTGCTTATTGATAATTATTTAACTCTGATGAGCTAAGAACCTCTTGGGTAAATAGTGTAAAAGGTTGCAAAATGTTCCACAATACACCACAAGTCAAGATTTGTTTGACTTGTGGTGTATCCTTAATACCAAGTCAGAGGTCCAGTAAGACTGTGTCATAAAACGTTTGCAACTATAACAATTCTATCTCTTTATACCTGAGATTTGTGTAATTAGATCTTGTCAGCCATAACAGTTAACATTCGCTAATGCGACTCACAATCTATACGGATTGTCTAAATTAAGGATCATCCTAAGGAGGATTAACATTATTTGACCCTTTGGATAATTCATATGACAAATCCAATATTTACTATATGAATATGCGTTTATAACTAGCACATGCTAATCTTGCTAGTCTATATTTTTATTGTTGTCATGCATTTATAAAAACTTTTTATTTATTTACTTGTATATTGCTGTACGATTTTAAAATTTTTAGTTGTGGCCACAACACTTTAGATTGTTTTTTTTTTGTAATTTTTTGTAAATTTATGAATCTATGAATCTATTTCCATTATATCCCTATTAAATACATTGGTTTCATTACTCCTTCAAGCTTGTTTTTAGCTCCACTCTCTCTTTTTCTTTTTTTATATTTCTGATTCAACCGTGTATGAGAGAATCATGGTATACTTTTGGAGTCAGCATAGAAGCATTGGATATGTTGAGGATATAAACCACTAATTCTATATATATATAATCCAAGAGATTTGCACTCTCACCTGTATTCAGCATGCCAGGGTGACAGGAGCAGGAAAGTGCCTCAATACGTAAGGTTCACACTCACTGGGCTTACATCAGAAATACATTTTATTAATATGTGACGTTTCGGGGATCAAAACACTCCCCTTCCTCAGACCATCTCAGATATTAATAACATTTACTTCTGATGTAAGCCCAGCGAGTGCGGACCTATTGATATATATATATATATATATATATATATATATATATATACAGGTGAAACTCGAAAAATTAGAATATCGTGCAAAAGTTCATTTATTTCACTAATGCAACTTAAAAGGTGAAACTAATATATGAGAAAGACTCACTACATGCAAAGCAAGATAGTTCAAGATGTGATTTGTCATAATTGTGATGATTATGGCTTACAGCTCATGAAAACCCCAAATCCACAATCTCAGAAAATTAGAATATTACATGCAATCAATAAAACAAGGATTATACATACCTGTAGAACAATATCGGACCTCTGAAAAGTATAAGCATGCATACTGTATGTACTGCACTCAGTACTTGGTTTGGGCCCCTTTTGCAGCAATTACTGCCTCAATGGGGCGTGGCATGGAAGCTATCAGCCTGTGGCACTGCTGAGGTGTTATGGAAGACCAGGATGCTTCAATAGTGGCCTTTAGCTCTTCTTCATTATTTGGTCTCATGTCTCTCATCTTTCTCTTGGCAATGCCCCATAGATTCTCTATGGGGTTCAGGTCAGGTGAGTTTGCTGGCCAATCAAGCACAGTAATCCTACGGTCATTGAACCAGGTTTTGGTGCTTTTGGCAGTGTGGGCAGGTGCCAAGTCCTGCTGGAAAATGAAGTCAGCATCCCCATAGAGCTCATCTGTGGAAGGAAGCATGAAGTGTTTCAAAATCTCCTGGTAGACGACTGCGTTGGCCCTGGACTTAATGAAGCACAGTGGACCAACACCAGCAGATGACATGGCTCCCCAAATCAACACAGACTGAAAACAACCTTTTTTTCCAGTCATGTGAGTGCTATTGAAAAGCATTGAGAAGCAGTGCATTTATTAAATTAGCCAGTAGGTGGAGCTGTCCGCTTGTTTTGCAGCAAAGCCAAGCAAGCTGAAATTAATCAGTTTAACCAGACTTGAGCTATCGAGCAGATTTCAAAGGAACAAGATCTTCCTGTCTATAAATCAGTCCAGATTGGAATGCATAGAAAGAACTGTTTGCAGAGAAATGCAAGTGAAGTCTGTGTTGTGTGATTATTTTATTAGGTTTATAATGCTGTTTAGCAAATGTTTTTGTTCATTTAACTTAGTTTAATGATATATTCTGTGTTGTGTGATTATTTTATTAGGTTTATAATGCTGTTTAGGATTTAAAGTCTTCATTTCAAAGCATTAAAAATAATGTATTAGATGTTACTTATGACAATTTTGAGAGGGGACTGGAACCTATCTCCCTCAGTTCCCATTGACTTACATTATAAACTGGGTTTCAATTTACAACGGTTTCGATTTACAACCATTCCTTCTGGAACCTAACCCCGGCGTAAACTGAGGGCTACCTGTATACCCTTTTGAGGCCTTCCCAGTCAAATACCTTAAAACATGCAATATAATTTGTATTAAAGGGATACTGAACCCAAATTTTTTCTTTCGTGATTCAGATAGAGCATGCAATTTTAAGCAACTTTCTATTTTACTCCTATTATCAATTTTTCTTCATTCTCATGCTATCTTTTTTTGAAAAAGAAGGAATCTAAGCTTTTTTTTTTGTTTAGAACTCTGGACAGCACTTTTTTATTGGTGGATTAATTTATCCACCAATCAGCAAGGACAACCCAGGTTGTTCACCAAAAATGGGCAGGCATCTAAACTTATATTATTGCATAAAAAGATACCAAGAGAATGAAGAAAATTTGATAATAGGAATAAATTAGAAAGTTGCTTACAATTTCATGCTCTATCTGAATTACGAAAGAAAAAATTTGGGTTCAATGTCCCTTTAATTTTTAATGTGATTTGAATAGAAATACTTTAGATTCCAATATCCTTTTTGTTTTAAAATAAATATTTCTATATATAGAGGTATATACAATATCTATCTATCTATCTATCTATCTATCTATATATCTATCATCTATCTATTATTATACTTTATTAATAAAGCACCAACATATTCTGCAGCAATGTCCATGGGTACAATTGAGATTAGTAAAACAATGATACAATATTTGTAAGAGACAAGACAGAATTTGACAAATAGATACAGAAGGAATTGAGGGCCCTATTCAGATTGGAACTTAAAATATAGATGGATAGAAAGGACAGAAACAGGAGATGAGAACAGATTAGGTGAGGACTGCAAGGGTGAGAATAAGATTAATACAGAGTTAGATGAAGGCAATTATTAGCTAAATTGGGTGGTAGGCTTCCCTGAACAAGAGAATCTTTAGGGAGCATTTAAAAGAAAGGGGAAAGTCTGAAAGCGCAAGGAAGTGCATTCCAGATGGTTTTTGCTGTACGAGAGAAGTCCTGCAGTCTAACATGGGAAGAGGTGATAATAGATGATGCAAGGAGTGGGTCATTGTTGGATCAGGTAGTGGGGAGTCGTGTTGGTAAGGGCTTTGTAGGTCAGGGTAAGATTTTTTAATTAAATTCTGCTGTGAATGGCGGGCCAGTGAATTAACTTTCAGAGAGGTGCAGCAGATACAGAGCGCTGGGAAAGATGGATTAGACTGGCAGATGCATTAAGGATGGATTGAAGGGGGAGAGGTGTTAAACAGAAAGGCCAGTGGGTGAGTTATTGCAGTAATCAAGTCGGGAAATTACAGGGGAGTAGATTAGTTGCTTAGTGGTGTCAGTGCACAGAAATGGACGTAAGTAAGAAATCAAGGTAGAGCTAGAAGGGGGGACTAGAAGGAGCTCAATCTTGGAAATGTTAATCTTTAGGTGGTGAGATGCTATCCAGGAAGAAATGCAATATAAGCAGTCTCTGACGTGAGAAAGCACAGAGGGAGAGAGAGAGAGCAGGTGTGGAGAGGTAGATCTGAGTATCATCAGCCAAGAGGTGTTAAGTTTGATAAGTTTACCCAGTAAACAAGTATAAATGGAGAAGAGTAGAAGACCCAAGACAGAGCCTTGATGTACACTAACTGACAGAGGCATTAAGTCACTAGCATATGACACAGAAATTGATCAGTTAGAAAGATGAGTGGATCCAAGAGAGATCAGTGTCAAAGAGACCAACAGAAAGAGCTGAGAGTCTGTAGGAGGAGAGAGTGCTTTACTGTGTGGAAGGTCAGCTTAGAGGCCAATAAGAATAAGTATAGAGTACTGGCTGTTACTTTTAGCAGAAAGTTAGTAACCTTGGTGAGGGCAGTTTCAGTTGAGTGTTTTGGACAGAAGCCAGATTTCTGGGGTCAAGCAAAGAGTTGGAGGACAGGAAGTGGATTAGGCAGTCATAAACTAGATTTTCAGGAATTTTGATGTTAGTGTAAGCAGGAATATGGGTCAACAGAGAGTTTTTTGAGTATTAGAGTGACCTTTGCATGTTTGAAAGAAGATGGGAATGAACTGGTAGAAAGGGATAGGTTGAATATATGATGATGTCATCTATATTGCTTGTAATACACACAATAACCTGGCCACAAGCAAAAAAAAATGGTTTAATCCTTTTCCTGTTTGACTGAAGGTAAAGTTGTTTCCTAGCTTGACAAAATAAACGTGTTTTATAAGGTTTGCTGCTAAATTTGAAACATTCATTTCTACTTAATCTATCTATCTATCATCTATCTATCTATCTATCTATCTATCTATCTATCTATCTATCTATCTATCTATCTATCTATCTATCTATCATCTATCTATAAATAAATATATATATATATATATATATATATATATATATATATATATATATATATATTTAATTTACTCCAATAGTTTGTGTCTATCTTTATTCAAAAGCACATCCTTTTAATATAATTGTATCCAAATATGGATCTGTTTGTAAAATGTTAAGAGTCTTCTTTATTTTTTTTTACTACATTGTTTATTATAGCCAGTTAGAAACTTAGAGGATTAATAAACACCCTTAGATTTCTTTATATAAAAGGTTTAGTTATGTATAATGAAACACTGCATTTTATATAAAATTTATGAGAGTTGCAAGCCTTGTTTTCTGCAGACTCAAGCACAAGTAGGTTCCTCAAGATAATGCAAATGGTGGGTGGAGTTTGGCTAGTAAAAAATAATTGCAGTTAAAAAGGATGTTCATTTGAAAAAAAAAACCCATTAAGACTTGGCTGATATGTTATTATACAGCAATACGACATCAATGTATTATAATTACAAGGTGTTTACTGTCCCTTTAAGTTTTGTCTTTCTTGATTGGGATTGTTTACTCTGTCTAGTTCTTGTCTTATTATCTATACATTTTTTATCTAACAAATGTATTTTATTGTAATCTTTCCCTGCATTTGTTGAGTGTTTGTTATACATAAAGATGTATAATGCCGATGACAGTTGTGATCAGTCCGTGTGGGTCTTGCTGAGAAAGCATTGTTTACATTATACTGCTTAAAGTATTCTTATCAAAAGTGGCAATGACAGTAAAGGGAATTTTTTGGTGTGTTTTGTATTGGAGAGATGTATATTGGAGCCACCAGGATGAAGCAAACCACATGGGTTGAAAAACATTCAGATGAAGACAGACAGCATGTTTTGTAGCAGGAAAAGCTTTCTGAAAAGAACAGAGCTGGTAGGATACACCTTACAAGGAGCAATGAAAGAGATACATTGGTCTTGGTACATACAGATGAGGCGAGTCTGGTTCTCTTTACTTACCCTGTTTACAGCTGCCACTACAATATAGTCTACAATTACTTCTATACCAAGCAGGGGCAGAACTTCCATTGCCATAGTAGATGCAGTGGAACCAAGGCCCTAGTGCTGGGGGGCTCATAGCATCCAGTCTATACAGAGACATGGGCAGAATGTGTACAAATCTAATGCAGGGAAGCCTTTTATTAGTACACGTGTATTCTATCTATTTATCTATCTATGTATCTATCTATATATCTATCTATTTATCTATTTATCTATCTATCATCTATCTATCTATCTATCTATCTATCTATCTATCTATCTATCCATCTATCTATCTATCTGTCTGTCTGTCTCTCTGTCTGCTTGTCTATCTGTCTATCCATCCATCATCTATCTATCTATCTATCGATCGATCGATCTATCTATCTATCTATCTATCTATCTATCTATCTATCTGTTTATCCTTAAAATCATTATACATTACTATTGCCTACTACTGAGTTATCTTTAGGAGACTTAAGACATTTGCACCAGGGCCCTCTGTTGAGTAGGTCTGCTACTGATACCAAGCACAAGTAGTTGCTTCTTCTGTACTTATTTACTTATTGCAACATTACTGAAGAATTATGAATATATCGTTTTCAATCTCAATCAGTTAACTTTCAAGTTACAAGGGTTAAAAGAATATTAATATTTCATCTCTGCAAACAAAAATGATTGGTCTGCTGAAAAAGGACTTATGATTTGTGTATGTGAAACTCACAGAAAAAAAGCTGAAAGGTTTGTATAAAGGTAACAAGTGCTAAATAGTTAAAAAAAAAAAAGAAAGTACAAAGATGAGAACAGTCTAGATGTGAAGGGGTTAATGTACATGTAACCAGTAAACAAAAAAAAAATTATAGATGTGAAGACAGAATCATACATTTTGAAAAATAAAAAAATATATCACTGTAATTTGTGTGCTGGTAGATGACTTTTTTTTAAGAAACAAGTTTAGAAATATAAAGGTCAGTCTAATTTTATCATCATAATCTTTGATGTAGCAGTTGGGGAGGACTGATCAGAAGACAACACGCAATAGCATCTTAAATCATATATCTATAATTGTAAGATTTAAGAGATAAATGAAGCTTTATAATTTTAAATTTCATTAGACTGGAGGGACAGAATTGAGTTGAACAGAAGACAAGGAAATTGAAACAATTTTAAAAAGATTTTTCTTTTCAAATCGTTTTAAATTATAGAGGACAAATAGATTGAAGTGTTTTTTTTTTTTTTTAAAAAAGCTCCATAATGTATTTTTAAAATAAGGACAATTAAAAATATATATTTTTTTAACTTAAAATAATGGATATTTACTGTATTTGTCTTCAAGTATAAAGATTTATATTACTGTTGTATTAATTGCTAATGTTAATGATATAGTAATAAATAAATAATACATTTCACTACAACATGCTTCCTCATTTTCAAAGAGGGATTGTTTTATGTGTGTGTGCGTGTGAGTGTGTGTATGTGTGTGTGCGTGTGCATGTGTGTGTGCGTGTGTATGTGTGCGTGCTTTGTGTGTGTGCATGTGGAGAGGGGCTATAAAATTGCCCCCTCCACCTCATCAATTACACATGTTTTTATTTAGAATAGGTGATCACCATAACTATTGCCGCTGTAGGGATTTCCTTTTTCCATGTGATGTCATCCCATACGTAAGTGGTGTGGTCAAGAATAGTTCCAACTAGACATGTGCTTTTGTTTTGTAGGTTTTTAGCGCCTGTTCTGGGATCTGTCGCACTGCGGTCTGAATAACCGCAGCTCCCCCAGCGTGCTATAGGCAAGTCTAAAACTACAGGTGCTTTTTCAGCTGCATTAAATGATTATTGACATTTGTTTTAAAGAAAATGACTGTAAATTAATGTAAGTGTTGACCAACATACCAAATAGTGCAGCAGATAAATATTCAGAAAAACTAATTTTTCAGAATATTTGTTCAGAATGATTTGTCCGAAACAAATTGCAGTTCTAACTCTGCTAGAAGTAAGCTTTTTGCATGTGTCAGGTAGTGTGCGTATTACAAGTTGAAAGTAAAAATGTTTTGCTTGCGTGCTAACCCAACTTGCAAAAAAAGCCAAATTTAGAATATGGCGAACGCATTAACCTATTCCCCCATAGACTTCAATGGAGTGTGAAAATGGGAAACAAAATTGAACACCCCGCAAATCATGCAATTCCAAACACGTTTTCTAAACATTTCAATGTTCTTCACAAGAAGAATATGTTTTATTTATTCATAAATACATTTTTCAATATATATATATATATATATATATATATATATATATATATATATATATAATGTTTTTTTGGTAAAAAAACATAAATATACCTATATAGGTATATGTTATAAAATCCTAACAATCTCATCTCTATTAACCCACAGCTTATCCCCTCTCTTTTCTTGGGCTCGTTGGAATGCACGCTCTGTCCTACACTGTTCACAACCTGTTTGTTTCTAACACCTTCAATCTTCTAGCAATTACTGAAACCTGGTTATCATCTTCTGACACTGCTTCCATTGCTGCTCTCATGCACGGTGGTCTCCACTTTAGCCACACACCTTGGCCAGGTGAAAGGCATAGTGGTGGTGTTGATATCTTACTCTCCCCCTCCTGCTCCTATCAGCACCTGCATCCTCGTCTATCTATCTATCTATCTATCTATCTATCTATCTATCTATCTATCTATCTATCTATCTCCTTTTCCTCCTTTGAAGTTCACTGCATCCACCTGTTCTCCCCCCTCTCCCTCAGGGTGGCAGTTATCTGTCGCTCCCCTGGAACAACCTCCCAATTCCTTGATAACTTTGATATCGGGCTTTCTCACTTTCTCTCTACAAATACACCTGCTCTAATCCTCTGGGACATCAACACCCCATTGATAACCCATCTGCCCCTGCTGCCTATAAGATTTTCTCACTCACAAACTCCTTTGGTCTCTCAAAATCCACCCTATTCCCTACTCACAGCGATGGACACTCTATTGATCTGGTATTCTCCTACTTTTGATCTCTCGACTTGACTACTTTAATAACCTACTAACTGGCCTCCCTCTCTTCCGCCTCTCCTCTCTTTAATCCATACTAAATGCCTCTGCTAGGCTAATCCACATTTCCCAACGCTCTGTATCTGCTGCACCTCTATGCGAGTCCCTTCACTAGCTCCCCATTCACAGCAGAATTAAATTAAAAATTCTGACCCTGACCTACAAAGCCCTTACCAACACAGCTCCCCCTTACCTGTCCTCACTCATCAACAAATATACTCCAGCCCACCCCCTAAGATCCAACAATGACCTGCTCCTTGCATCTTTTACCATCACCTCCTCCCATGTTAGCCTACAGGACTTCTCTCGTGCGGCACCAACCACCTGGAACGCACTTCCTCAAGCTGTCAGACTTTACCCTAACCTTTCCTCCTTTAAACACTCCCTAAAGACCTTTTTGTTCAGGGAAGCCTATCTCCAAATCAGTAACAAATGAATTCCAATTGCCCAATAGCCCCCATCTAACTCCACACTAACATCATTCTCGCCTTTGCAGTCCCTACCTCCTGTTTCTCACCCTCCTACTCATCTAGATTGTAAGTTCCCATGGGAACAGAGCCCTCAATTTCGCAGCCAATCGGCCTCTAACAGTGGGTATAAATCAACCTGATACTATCCGATTGGGTTGATTGCTGTCTGCCTTCTCAGAGGCAGTGGACAAGTTAAGGAGCAGCGGTCTTAAGACCGCTGCTTCTTAACTGCTGTTTCCGGCGAGCCTGAAGACTCACGCAGAAACAGGGCGATTAGGGGCCATTCGGCCCTTGTTAAATTGGCCCCTAATTCTGACATGCTGAGCTGTACACCACACACAGTGATTGATTACTATACAACACTATACAATAAGTCTGACATGCTGTGTTTTGCACCACACACAGTGATTGATTACAATACAACACTATACAATAAATCTGACACAATGAACTGTGCACATACACAGTGATTGATTACTATACCAACGCAGCTCCCCCCTACCTGTCCTCACTCATCAACAAATATACTCCAGCCTGCCCCCTAAGATCCAACAATGGCCTGCTCCTTGCATCTTTTACCATCACCTCCTCCCATGTTAGCCTACAGGACTTCTCTCGTGCGGCACCAACCATCTGGAACGCACTTCCTCAAGCTGTCAAACTTTACCCTAACCTTTCCTCCTTTAAACACTCCCTAAAGACCTTTTTGTTCAAGGAAGCCTATCTCCAAATCAGTAACAAATGAATTCCACTTGCCTAATAGCCCTCATCTAACTCCACACTAACATCATTCTCACCTTTGCAGTCCCGACCTCCTGTTTCTCACCCTCCTACCCATCTAGATTGTAAGTTCCCATGGGTACAGAGCCCTCAATTACCCCTGTATTTGTTTGTTAAACTTTGATGTCTTTTATATTGTATTTTACTGTACTTTTATCTTTGTACCCATGGACAGCGCTTCAGAATCTGTTGGCGCTTTATAAATAAATAATAATAATATATATATAATTATTTATAGGTATAGATGTATCCAGATATGTATAGGAATATATATTTAAAAATACTAAGAACATATTCCCCTCTGTGAATATGAAATATTTTCAGTTAATACATAGTTAATTACTTTATTAAATATAAATATTGCATAAGTATGCTTTTACATGTTTTCAGCTACTTGACTGCAAAGGGCTCCAATGTGCGCACACACACACACACACACATATATAAAAAAATGAAAAGACCACTATTTTCCAGCACCAGATTATTTACTGAAAATAAACAACTTTTACAAGACTTTTAAGCAGAATATGAAAGAACAGCCTTTCAAGACATAAATCAAATGTCCAACCAAAAACGGTTCACAGTTCATAGCAGTAGAGTTATTCCCATCATTCAACTTTTAGATGTTGTTGCCAATCATTTGTTACAGAATAGTTACAAAGTTCCATCCACACCGCAACACATATATCAACAAATAGAATTTCCTGGATTTGAAGGCCATCTGTTAGTTGCAACACACCCCTTTTACCACGATTGACTTATATGTGTGTATCACTTTGATATTTTGTAATAGAGATTTGCCATATCGTTAGGATTAAGCAGGATTTAGGCAGAACACATACCTTTTGTGAGCCTAACGGCACTGCTATTTTCATCAGCACGTTACTTATACTAACAACACCACTCAGGTTGAACGGTATTCAGTCTGCCTTCAGTTTGGCTTCCCAGGGTGCCGTGAGGCTCACAAAGGGTATGTGTTCTGCCTAAATACTGCTTAATCCTGCACTAACAATATGGCAAATGTGGATTACAAAATATCGAAGTAATACAAACATATAAATCAATGGTAAAAAGGGTGTGTTGCAACTAACAGATGGCTTTAATATCCAGGAATTTCTAAGGGGCATATTTATCAAGCTCCGTATATGCTAAAGACCGCTGCTCCATAACCTGTCTGCCTGCTCTGAGGCGGCGGACAGAAATCAACCCGATCAAATACGATCGGGTTGATTGACATTTTCTGCTAGCGGCCGATAGGCTGCGAATCTGCAGGGGGCGGTATTGCACCAGCAGTTCACCAGAACTGCAGGTGCAATGATAAATGCAGAGAGCGTATGCTGTCGGCATTTATCGATGTGCAGCGGACATGATATGCAATATCAGATCATGTCCACTTGCACATTAATAAATAGGCCCCTGTATGTTCATATATGTGTTGCGATGTGGAGGGAACTTTGCAACTATTCTGTAACAAATGATAGGCAACAGCATCTAAAAGTTGAATGATGGGATTAACTCTACTGCTATTAACTGTGAACCGTTTTTGGTTGGACATTTGATTTATGTCTTGAAAGGCTGTTCTTTCATATTCTGCTTAAATCTTGTAAAAGTTGTTTATTTTCAGTAAATAATCTGTTGCTGGAAAACAGTGGTCTTTTTCTTCTTTTTTATTATATCATAACTATACCACTCCCGTGCACTGAGAGCAGTGTATCTCTTGTACTTAAGAGCACTGCTTTCAAATGATTACTGCTTTATGTCAAGTGGTGCTGATATAATTGGTTTTTTGGTTTTAATATATATATATATATATATCTCAATCCTGTAGAAAATATGCACTCTCTGGATTTTGAAGCAAACTATTTTTACTGTAAAAAAGTAAAACTGTTAAACAATCATCAAATATAAAGTAATCAATAAAATAATAATAATACATGTCTTCAAATGTTGTTAAATTTTATGAGGTGAGGCATGAAGTTTATGATAGCATTAACATTCCAACATGAAAACCTCTATAGAAGACTATTGTCTTACTTTGACTTTGTTGTCATTTAAAAAATACCATGTCCAACAGATCTCCTGCAACCCTACATGTTCTGATGTTCCTCTGCTTACCTTAAGACACACCTGTAAAAAAACAGAAAACCACTTTTTTGTCCAAGCATGTGTCTTCTCAGTGTCAGGTTGAGTGTTGTTTTTTTAGAATGAAATAAGATAGAATCTATGGCTGAGAGGCCCAGCTCACCACAAGTCCTTACTAGAGCACTGGACATAAACCAGTTTTCAAACAAAGGCCAGGAGTAAGAGAGCAATGTGACTAAACTTAGTAGCTTAACTCTCGTTATTACTTTAATCAGCTCCTACAAAAAAAAGAACTGTAAGTTTATAAATTCACATATAAAAAAAGACATACCTTGTAAAAATGTAGTCTCCCTATCCAGACGAATATAAACTTGCATAAGTTACTTAAAGGGACACTGTACCCAAATTTTTTCTTTCGTGATTCAGATTGAGCATGAAATTTTAAGCAACTTTCTAATTTACTCCTATTATCAAATTTTCTTCATTCTCTTGGTATCTTTATTTGAAATGCAAGAATGTAAGTTTAGATGCCGGCCCATTTTTGGTGAACAACCTGGGTTGTCCTTGCTGATTGGTGGATAAATCCATCCACCAATAAAAAAGTGCTGTCCAGAGTACTGAAACCAAAAAAAAGCTTAGATGCCTTCTTTTTCAAATAATGATAGCAAGAGAACGAAGAAAAATTGATAATAGGAGTAAATTAGAAAGTTGCTTAAAATAGCATGCTCTTTCTGAATTACAAAAGAAAAAATTTGGGTACAGTGTCCCTTTAAATGCAGATCTTCTGATAGCAGAGGGATCCAGGAATAAGGTAATTTAAGTCAAACAGTCCGGTTCAAGGCCTCACAGGGAAAAAAAGCAGCAAACAATTTAACAAATGTAGAGTCCACATACAAGCTAAAATCATAAACCAAGTCAGTCCAAACAAAGAGTTAAACAGAAGTGTAGTAAGGGAAAGCAGAAGTCAAACCAGAATATCCAAATATTAATTGATAGAGTAGAGGAATTAGCTCAATACACAAGCAGCACATGCTGAAACAGAGAGCTTATAAAGACTGCTACAATTTAGGGCCTAATTGGTCTACTAGGCCTCCTTAAAGGTACAGCATACCTTACAGCAGCAGGAACAGAAATCACTCTCCTAGCCAAGTGGCTGTAATGACACTCCACCTAAATAATTGGGAAAGAAGTTTGTTAATGAATGGTTTTGTAAACAATTGTCTGAACCAAGTGACCCAATGAATAAAAATTGTGCAAAACTATTTTTTTTTCGTGATGAATTATTTGCACGTAAAAAAAAAGTATTGTCTTTGCACATAATCTGCTTTTTAATGTTTGGGTGCTGTCAAATTGCAATTACGCCTGCCTTATTTAGATATTCCTAAAATCTAATTGCTAAACTTTAAAGATTCTTGAGACTAGGATTTACAATCCAAAAAAGTGTTGAATATCTATCAACAGAAATCTATTTGAAAATTGCCTGTAGTCCAATTTTATTTTTACATGAATAATTTGTAATAATTTGTTGTCCTCCTTATTAGGTATTGTATTAAAATGTGGAGTGTTTACTGCACACATATTCTAACCAATGATGTTAACTAAATAGTCACATAAACATCTATTTGATGCTTAGTAGTAAATATGAAGCTATATATGCATAGTATTTATTATATTTGTGATATTTAATATATTGTTGAGGGTTGGCTAATTTTTATTCTTGGCTTTATTTTTAATTTGTGTTACTGCACCCAGTTTTATTGGAGAGATTTCATATTATAGTTTCAAATAATAGCTATTAATATTAGCTATGAAAGCTATTTTATTGAACTTTGAAAAAAACATCCTAAATTTAATAATAAATTGTAAGAAAGTTGATTACTCTCCCCTTTGTTATTTTACAACAGTTCATAGTGAAATACAACTATAGTCATAAATTCTTTGGAAGAAAACATGTTGAAAATAGATGGTGCAACAAAAAAATTAGCAGCTAAGGTTATAAATTCTGTGCAGTGTACAAAACATAATAATAGATTGTGTATCAGTGAAAAATGTGCAATTTATTTTGGCAAATTAGAAAATCTAATATTGATAAAATCTAAAGAAGATATTGAGTTTGAGGCAACCAGTTTATGAGTTTGATATTTCATCAGATTCTTGATTACTGTTATGTTCAGGGTATGAAAAATATGTTCTTAGCAAACTTAGATTATCAAAAGGGGAATTGTGAAGTTAAAGGTTTTTAGAAGGTTTTCTGCACACAACAGATGAATGTAAATAGCATCAAGTGAATTGCACATTTAAAGAGAAAGTCAACACCAGAATTTTTGTTATTTAAAAAGTTATATAATCCCTTTATTACCCATTCCCCAGTTTTGCATAACCAACACAGTTATAATAATACATGTTTTACCTCTGTGATTACCTTGTATCTAAGCCATTGATGACTGCCCCATTATTTCAGTTCTTTTGACAGACTTGCATTTTAGCCAATCAGAGCTCACTCCTAGGTAACTTCACGTGTGTGAGCTCAATTTTATCTATATGAAATAACGCCCTCTAGTGGTGAAAAACTGTCAAAATGCATTTAGATTAGAGGTGGCCTTCAAGGTCTAAGAAATTGGCACATGAACCTTCTAGGTTTAGCTTTCAACTAAGAATACCAAGAAAACAAAGCAAAATTGGTGATAAAAGTAAAATGGAAAGATGTTTAAAATGACATTCCCCATTTGAATCATGAAAGTTTTTTTTGGACTTGACTGTCCCTTTAAATTTATATCCCTTTGATTGAGACAAAATTAGTTATTAGACTTCAGACTGTTCAGGGTTGAAATATATTTGTTGGATCTCGGGATATAAAATGTGATTATGTGTCTTTTGCTCTTTTGTAGACTAAACTTTTAATAATATGTGACCTGGAAAGAAACATGTAAATACTTATGGAAATTAATCTGGCTCTGAGTGTCTGTTGGTAGGAAGTGGGACAGACCTTCCAAACTGTGACAATCTCAAAGAATGCGGGACAGTTGGGAGGTATGACAGCCGATAATTTCAAGAAGAGTTTGTTTTTCCTTAGATTTCCACTTATATATAAATTGGCAAAAAACTTATGTTAATGCCTAGATTTTAAGTTCTTAATCAAACATTAAAAAGCAAGGAAATTCCCAAGTTAAACTGTCATAGGTGATGTTGCTAGTGATGTCATTGATGATGTCAACAACAATGTCATGTGTCAATGATGTCATGCAAAGGACCCAGGGCAGGGGCAGTTTAGGTTGGCAATTTCCTTGCTTTTTAGCATTTGATTAAAGGGACACTCAAGTAAAAATAAAATTTTATGACTTAGATAGAGCATGCAGTTTTAAGACACTTTCCAATATACTTCCATTATTAAATTTTGCATAGTCTTTTTATATTTATGCTTTCTGGGGAACAAGATCCTACTGAGCATGTGCACAAGCTCACATGGTATACATATACTAGTCTGTAATTGGCTGATCTAAAATCTACTGCTTATTTGAAATTCAGAGAAGGTGTTAAATCATTGCATTTTTATTAAGCACTTGTTAGTTATGCAATTTTTCTGCATTGAGCAGTCCTTTAAGAACTTAAACTCTAGGCATAAATGTAAGTTTTTTGACAATTCATTTCTTTGTTTTATAAAATTTTCTTGAATTCTTGAATTCACACTCATTTGCACAATGCGTATATTTACATTTAAAAAATATACATACATACTATACTTAAAGAAAATATACATATAAAAAAATACACAGAGAGGATAAGAATGACCAAAAAGATCAATTAGTAAGATCAATTAGTAATTATTTCAACATTATAAAAACATTCTGACATGTTGAGCTGTGCACATACACTCAATGATTACCATACAACACTAAAGAATACACACAGTTATTGATTACTATACAACACTATAAAATAAGTCTGACACACCGAGCTGTGCACCACACACAGTGATTCATTACTATGCAATAACTTTGGCATGCTGAGCTGTGCACATACACACAATAATTATTACTATCCAACACTATATAATAAGTCTGACATGCTGAGCTGTCCACATACACACAGTGATTACATGCAACAGTATACAGTAAGTCTAACATACAGCTGTGCACACACACAGGGATTGATTACTACACAACACTATAGAATGTCTGACACATTGAGCTGTGCACCACACACAGTGATTTATTACTAAACAATAAGTCTGATACACTGAGCTGTGTACCACATGCAGTGATTTATTACCATACAACACTATACAATAAGGCCCCTATTTAACAAAGGTCTTGCGGACCTGATCCGACAGTGCGGATCAGGTCCGCAAGACCTCGCTGAATGCGGAGAGCAATACACTGTCCGTATTCAGCATTGCCCCAGCAGCTCACAAAAGCTGCTGGTGCAATGCTGCCCCCTGCAGACTTGCGGCCAATCGGCCACCAGCAGGGAGGTGTCAATCAACCCGATCGTACTCAATCGGGTTGAATTGTGGTGATTCCTGTCAGCCTGCTCAGAGCAGGCGGTCAGGGTTATGGAGCAGCGGTCTTTGTGACCGCTGCTTCATAACTGCTGTTTCTGGCGAGTCTGAAGACTCGCGAGAAACACGGGCCATCAAGCTTGATAGATAGGCCCCTAAGTCTAAAACACTGAGCTGTGCACCACACACAGTGAGTGATTACACTATACAGAAAGTCTGACATGCTGAGCTGTGCACATACACACAATGGTTGATTACCATACAACACTATAGAATAAGTCTGACATGCTGAGTTGTGCGTACACACAGGAATTTATTGCTATAAAGCACTACACAATAAATCTGACACACTGACATGTACACACACACACACACAGTGATTGAATACTATACAACACTATACAATAAGGGGTTGAATTATCAAATGGTGGGCGGACATGATTCGCTGTAGCGAATCATGTCTGCCTGACATCGCTAAAAATGCGAAAGTTCTGGTGAACTGCTTGTGCAATGCCACCCCTTGCAGATTCACAGCCAATCGGCCTCTAACAGGGGGTATCAATCAACCCGATCCTATCCGATCGAGTTGATTGCTGTCCGCCTTCTCAGAGGCGGCATACAAATTAAGGAGCAGCGGTCTTAAGACCACTGCTTCTTAACTGCTGTTTCCGGCGAGCCTGAAGGCTCACGCGGAAACAGGGCGATTAGGGGCCATTTGGCCCTTGTTAAATTGGTCCCTAATTCTGACATGCTGAGCTGTGCACCACACACAGTAATTGATTACCATACAACACTATACAATAAGTCTGACATGCTGTGTTTTGCACCACACACAGTGATTGAATACTATACAACACTATACAATAAGTCTGACTTGCTTACCTGTGCTGACACATAGTGATTGGTACTTTACAACAATATACAATAAGTCTGACACAATGAACTGTGCACATACACAGTGATTGATTACTATACAACAGTATACAATAAGTCTGACACGCTGAGCTATGCACATACAAACAAGGATTGATTACCATACAACACTATACAATAAGTCTTACGCGCTGAGCTGTGCACGTACACACAGTGATTGATTACTTAATAACACTATACAAAAAGTCTGACACACTGAGCCGTGCACCACACACAGTGATTGATTACTTTGCAACACTATATAATAAGTCTTATACGCTGAGCTGTGCACCACACACAGTGATTAAATATTATACAACACTATAAATAAGTCTTACATACTGAGCTGTGCACGTATACAGAGTGATTGATTACTTTATAACACTATACAAAAAGTCTGACACACTGAGCTGTGCACCACACACAGTGATTGATTACTTTGCAACACTATATAATAAGTCTTATACGCTGAGCTGTGCACCACACACAGTAATTAAATATTAATATTAAACACTATACAATAAGTCTGACACGCTGCGCTGTGCACATACACACAGTAATTTATTACCATACAACGTTTAACAATGTTTCACATGCTGAGTTGTGCACTACACACAGTAATTGATTATTATACAAAACAATACAATAAGTCTGACACGCTGAGCTGTGCACCACACACAGCCATTGATTACTATACAGCACTATAGAATAAGTCTGACCGCCATTAATTACTATACACACACAGCCATTGATTACTATACAGCACTATAGAATAAGTCTGACCGCTGAGCTGTGAACACACACAGTGATTGATTACTATACAACACTATACAATAAGTCTGACCTCTGAGCTGTGCACATACACATTAGGGGTGGGGGGTCAGCCAGCATAGCTATATAAGTAACTTTGCTTATTTATGAAAATTCTTTTAAAATACTTAAATATTAAAAAATATATATATATCTATGTAATGGAAACTACTTTTACTTAATTAGCCTTATTAGGATATGCAGACTGAGATCTCAACATGAGTTATGCAACTTTAAGTCTATGAGATGTTCAACTCATAACCCTGTTTTCTCAATCTCAAATATCTCAAAACCTAAATAACCAAATCATGAGCAAAATATGCTTATGACGCCATCTTGGATTTTAGTGTAACATAACTCACCTTAAATTTTCAAGTTTTGTAGTGACCCCCTAGTCCAAATCAAACTGCCAAATTTCATCCAGCTATTTAATTCCATTTCAAAGATATGAGCATTTGAAAAATCGAATTTATAATGCACAGCTTCTCAACTTACTCTGCATTCACTGTTCACAAAACAAGCAACACGCACAAGCAAAAGTATGGCGCCATCTTGGATTTTAGTGTAAAATAACCAAAATATCTAAAAAAAATACTAATCAGACAAATTTTCACCCAGTGTAGGAACATATCCTCACCACACTATCTATTCAAATTCCAAATTTAAAAACAAATCCAGACTATTCTCCATTGTTGAGTCTATGGCATTTTCAACTCATACCCCTGTTTTTTCAATCTCGAATATCTCAAAAACTACTAAAGCTAATCAGTTACAATTTCCCAGTTTTGGAGGGATTCACAGTCATGAACTTACTGCAAAATATGTCATATCTTTGTCCACTCCAAAGATATAAGCATTTGAAAAAACTTTTTTTTAATGAAACACATTCTCATGACTGTGTTCCAATAATATATATATATATATATATATATATATATATATATAAATATATATATATATATATATATATATATATAAATATATATATATATATATATATATATATATATATAAATATATATAAAAAATTTAGGATTAAACTGATACTGAATACTGAGAAGCCAGACACACACTTTTTAGAACACACGAAGGGGCATTTATACATAGATGATGTAGAATATTCCTAAAAGCTAAGAGCCTTAGTAACATTTTAGGAGATGTTACTCCCTGGCTCTCAGGATATGTATGGCTCTGTAATGTAAACATCTGATATCATGATATTAATAAGGTGTGTGTGTGTACTCACTCTGCAGTAAAACTGATAGGCTTGCATTTAGTGTATAGTAGGACATGTCACTGCCCGTTACTAGAGGATCTCACTATCCCTCTAACCAGACTGTGCTCCAGCTCCTCCCATCAGCAGCAGCAGTGTTTACTAAAGCATTTCTGTTCTCTTTCCAGGGGGAACTTAGTTCCTCCTGCAAAAATTGTGCAGGAACTCTGTTACTATGTGTTCCCACTGGACTTGACCCCTGTATATATATATATATATATATATATATATATATATATATTATTTCACTAATTAAGCACTGCATTGAAAAAATACAAAAAATAACCTAGAGTACATAAATAATCAGCAATGCATGGTGCATTATGTTTTGAACAACCTTGCACAAAGAATAACACACAATCAGGTACTACAAGTGGATGGTTAAACATTATAATAAGTGCATCTTTACATGGCCAAAACTTGTTAGCATGACTTATACTTTTGGGTAGCACAGGGAGTACTATTAGTGAGCTCATTTACTTATAGTGATGAGTTCTGTTTCTCTTAAGAGCAATCCAAAATAACTCTGAAAACATTACGCATTTTAAGACCTGAAGTAAACCATAATTATTAATAGTATTAATGGTATAGCACAAAACTACATAAAGAACTGCACTACTTGCAGTCCATCATTTTAGCGCACCCTCAGATTAGGGCCCCATTGGCCTAGCACTAAAGTCATATTCAACATGAACGTTACTGCACATTCCCGTAGAAGTCTATTATATGAAGGATTCAGCGCACATGTGCTATACAATAGGCAGATTTCCGCATGCCCTAGACTATCACTTTTAAGACTAAAAAATATTTTTGAGTGAAAAAAATAGAAGCGCTATTGATTAGACCCGATCAATATTAATTCACAATAGAACTAACATTTTTGTAAGCTAGGCCTAAATGTTTTATAAATATTCAAAAAGTATTTTGCTAGCAAAATGCATATTATTTTACTGTCCAGGGGCTTGAAAAGCATTCTGAGTATGTTTGTCTTATATACGTTTTTGTAGGGACAGATCAGATGCAAACAAGAACCTATGGTAATACAATAATTGAATAAGTGCTAGAAATGTACAATTTTAAAACATGCATAATGCACCCCAACCTCACTGTGGCAGTGGAAAAAGGGCAGAACTCTCTAGCACTGCAAGATTTACCATATTTCTGTATCTGAAGGAGAGACAAGCCCAGTGCAATATAGCACTGCATGATACGAAAGTTTTGTTACACTTAAACTTTGTGCATTGTATTTTATATTACTTTACACCTTATATTGTGTCCTTTCACCATTATTACATTTAAACTTTGTACTTTCTATTTTCTATTTTATTACATTTAGATCCAGTAGTGATTTTACAAATTCTGATTATGTTTTGAAAGTTTATGAGTTACTGTAACAAATTAGGATCATCCTTTTGAATGTATCTGTGTATCTTTTACAACTTACATTGCATTTTGTATTTTCTCTATTGTAGAATAAAATCCAGCTTCAGAAAGAGGGAGGGATAGGGGAGTTCCCTGTGCTGAACAGGGGAGTTCCTAGGGTACACTGTAAAAAATGTCTGTGAAATTAACTGTAAAATGCTGTAAAATCATGACATCAAAATTGTGTAAATTGAAAAACATCAAACTGTGATACATTTACAGTAATATTCTGAAAATATAAAAAACTAATTTGTAAATCCAGAACCAAACACAATTGTTAATTTTACAGTAAGATTATGTTAAAATAATCATATTTATTTGTAGAGTTTACAGAATACAGTAGTTTAAACAGAAAAAAACACTGTAATTCCTAAAGCAAAACAATACTGTTAAAATTACAAGCTGACAGTGTTAAAATAATGTTTTTGTTAGCCAGATTTTCATATGTATACAGAAAGAAATTGTATTACATTTCACAAATTTATATGTTATATTTTACCGATAAGAATGTTTAAAAGTACAGTAAAATTATGTTAATATGAAGGGTTTTAAAATCCAGTCGTGTCTGTTTAGAATAGAGCAGGCCTAACAATATATTAGTAAACTATAGTAAAGCTATAATAGAAGTAGGTCACTTTTAAAAAAAATACATTACATATGAATTATTTAAAAGATGTAGTGGTTGTTTGTTATAAATGCAGCCTCCCATAAAGGAAGTGACAGAGCAGGAAGTACAATCAGCTTCCTGTAGGGCTCAAGTCAGTGTTTCTTATCATCCATCTTGTTCATAGCTCTTCTACTCCTGCTCTTTGCATAACCTAATAACTGTAAGCAGTAGATTACTTGCTAATACTTTCCTACATTCTATTTACATTGATTATCCTGCATTCCTGCCTATTCTTTTTTCTTATGTCAGACTTATGTGGCATAAAGTTACGGCACCATACTGCACATGTGCTTATTGTAATTCCATTCTATTCTTTTAGTATTTACAGTTTCTACAAGAGCTATCACAGCAATAAATTCACAGCCAGATTAAGAGTTTTGCGTTACGGCTGTTCGCTAATTACTTGTACGTTATTTCCATTGCATACTTTTTATAACTTAGGTATTACGAGTCTGAAAACAACCTCGTAACGCGTTGTGGTAACACGACTATCGCGTATATTTAATAAGCGTAATTATGGGCGCGTTAAAGATTCTCCCATAGAGATCAATGCTAAATGAACTAATCACAGATTTTTCATCTAACACTCGATCTCGCGAGAAATACACACTGCTCTGTCATATTATGTATACGGAATAATGCACAACAAAAACACAGCTCAAATGTACAAACAACAATCGCTCACGTAACATAGCACATACGCATTTAACATTCACAATCGTAAGCAAAAAATAATGCACAACATTTACACTAAACGAGGTATCACGAAATACGTTCAGATCTTGCAAAACGGAACAAAACAACATGAAAAAAGAATTGCACACTGATGCACAAACAAAACATTTGCATTGCCGATTAGTGTAAATAAACATTTACACCACTTGACAAATACGAGACCATCACAAATCAGCATTTACATTTAGAGATACTACTTTTGGAGAATGTTATGCAAAATGATCACTATGACATCATCAAATTATACACATTATACAAATACAAAATCAATATGAGCATGCGCAAATTCAAACAACTAATACACATTGCACACATACCAATTACAAAGAAAGCACACCTGAACCTCCTTTACTTTGCAAACCGGTACATCATTAAACATTTATATAGGGTATATAAGCACGCTCGAAGCATGGCTTCTTTGACTGTATTGCTTTTTAAAGTTAGGTGCAGGTCTAGGCGTTGGAGGGTTTGGAGAGATTTGAAAGTAGAGAGATTTGAGAGTAGAGAGATTTAGTAAGAGTTAGTTAGTGTGAGAATTAGTTAGTGTGTAAAAATTAGTTAGTGTGAGAATTAGTTAGTGTAAGTTAGTTAGTGTGAGCTAGTTAATGTTAGTTAGTGTGAGTTAGTGTGAAAGTTAGTTAGTGTAAGAGTTAGCTAGTGTGAGAGAGTGCGTTAGTGTGAGTTAGTGAGCGAGAGTTTAGGTGAGTGTGTGAGTGTTTTGTTCCTACATTCATTATATAAACACATTTATACGCAAACACATTCAATACATACATACACTTATCACTAACACTACATACACTCCATACCCCATTCCCTCTCATACTACACTCCATACCCCATTCCCTTTCATCTCATACCCCCTTCCCTTTAAACCCTTACCCCATTCCCTTTCATCCCATAGGTTTTTGTTTTCCTAAAAAAACGTATTGTTTACATATCCTCAGTTTCGTCTTTTTCCACATATACTTTTGTCTGTTTAATACCCCTTACCCGCTTTTATTTATATCCCATTCACACTTTCAGCACTTTTTACTTTTAGTTTATTATTTTGACCCCCTTTCATTTGGGCACCTTTACATTTTGTTTGAGTATGTCAGGAGAGGGGGATAGGGGGCAGATTAGCCCGCAGGTATTAGAGCTCATTAGGCAGGAGGCTAGGGCTGAGTTCAGGGATGAGCTTGTAGAGGAGGTTAGGCAAGAGTTTAGGCAGGAGATAGGGAGGGGGAGTGGAAGGGGGAGAGGAAGGGGGAGAGGAACGGGACAGGAACGGGGAGAGGAAGGGGTGGGTGGACCCAGCCACATTGTTGAAGATGAACAAGTGCCTGGGCCCAGTGGTGCGCAGTGTAGACAGGGAGCTTTACAGTCCAGGGAACAGAGACTCACATCCCTTATATGGAGAGGGCTAGGAGGCTGCAGGCACCGAGGGCCACCCCTACGGATAAGAGGAAGTGGTAGAACGAGATCAGGGATACCGTAAATGAAGTGGGGGTCTATAACAGGGATGTGAAGTCTATTCAGCATTGTTACCGGGAATGCAGAGCTAAACTGAAAAGAAAGCTCACAAGGGAGAGGGAATACCTAGCCGGGACCAGTGGCGGTCCGCAAATAATCTTTAAATATTCCCGCTGGGAGGAAATGCTGCATCCTAACATCTCCGAGGTGGCCATAGTCGGTATTGGAGGAGTTGATACCGGGAACCTGCTCCTCTCATCTGCCGGTAAGCTCATTTACTAATCTCTTTACATCCACCTCATAACCCATTCACACGCAAACATTATTTAAGGATATGACTAATGCAATTACACTTTTTTTACATGATTACATAAACGCATTCACAATTACCTTGCGAAAGTTGCATTTCAAGAAATGCCATCACATTAGTATCTAGTCTACAGATTAGGTGTGCATTTAAACAGATTTAAGTCAAACGCAAAAAGACATTCAGATTGACCATATAGATATCAGAAAGACGGGTTTGCAAATGCTGAAATCGTATTGATTGCTTTTGCTTCCAATAGAATTACGAAGACAGCCTCATTAATACACTTCCAAATAAAACACTTAGATCTTTAATTGGAACTGTGCTAATATCTCAATTTCTTTCTTTTTTAAATATACAGAGTCTGAGCCCAGGGAGGAGGAAGCACAGCACCCACAGGCTTCTCCTTCACCCAGGCATGAGAGTGGTGCAGATGACTCGCCACCTCGGGGAGACCTGGAAGACATCCCTGCACCATCATCCCTGAAGAAGCCCCCACTGCAGAAGAGATCATTGCAGATTTTAAATAATTTCCTCGAGGAGATGCATGCCTCCCAGGGGGAACAGGCAGAATACAGAGTGTACCTGCAAGGAGTACTGAATGATATTCACAAAGGGCAAAGGATATGTTGCAGGTCCCCCGGGAGGCTCCAAACGCACCATCTGCTCCTGGACCATCTGCTCCTGGACCATCTGCTCCTCCACCATCCGCTCCTGCACCATCTGCTCCTGGGCCTCTTCCATCTCCTCTGCCTCATTCTCCTCCTCAGCCTGGTGATTCCTTAACCACTCACAGTACTCCTCCTCCCCCTCTTCTCCAAACATCTCCTATGAGAACTTGTCGGAGGGGGCAGTTGCCCCCCCCCGAGCCTCAGTATTGTGGGAAGAGGAGAAGGAAGAGGAAGTAATTTTGTATATATTTTTATTTCTTTAATGTGTAAAGGATAGGTATGCTATGATGTGGTCTTCTTACACTTGTGGAGCACACTCTGTATTTAATAGGCTTCTATGGGACCGGGTCCATGGAAGCAGATTGTTTGCAGAGTGTGTTTTACAAGTGTGTGGAGACCACATCATCACATGCTGTCCTTGTTTATTACATTGATTGTTTTTTGCAATGTGATGTCCAAACTGTTCTCCTAATCTCAAACAAAATGACCATTACAATTATACATGATGGCATATTACTGTTTTGATGCCAAAAACACAGCTTAAAGGGACAGTCATAACATGAATTATTGATGGTTACAAAGAAAACACTTTATTACGCATTATCAAGTTTTGAATAGCAAGGCTGTTATAGAAATGCATGTTTTACTTCTGTGATTAAACTTGTATCTATGCCTCTGCAAAATGACCCCTAGTTTCTGTTCTTTTGACAGACCTGCATTTCAGCCAATCAGTGATCACTCCAGGGTAACTATACTGCTTGAGCTCAATGTTTTCTATATGAAACACATTAACTAATGCCCTCTAGTGTTCAAAATGCATTCAGATTAGAGGCACTCTTTAAGGTCTAAGAAATGAGCAGATGAACCTCCTAGGTTTATCTTTCAAATAAGAACACCAAGAGAACAAAGATAAATTGTGGATAAACGTTTATGAGAATTTTGAAGAAAATTGCATTTTTTCATATTTAAATCATTAATGTTTTGCTTGACTTGACTGTCCCTTTAAACAATAACATATGCTAACATATACTAATCCTTAGGGCTTGTTGGTATATCTACACGTATTTGTTAAAACAAGAAAATATTTGAATAGGATACTAAGCCAGTATGCCATATTTCTCTCGACGTGTTAAATAAAATCTATTTTTATAAAGTTACATTATAGTGTTTGCTTTTTTTAAGAAAGACATTTCATTTAGAAGGTGTATGAAAGCAAAACATTCGCTTTCATGATTTTGAGAGAATCTAACATTTTAAACAACATTCACACTTACTCACACCCATGTGTTTACTTAAAATATAGTAGTGTAGTGATGCTCATTCAACACATTATACCAAGAGACTGAAGCACATTTGAGAATAGAAGATAATTCTGGTTTCATATCATTTTAATAGTTACATTTTAAATATATGCTCACAGGACTATATTTAAAGATCAACAATGTGCAAGCCATACATTACACGATACTGAGCATTTACATTAAGAAAAAATATTAGGATATAACATCTAGAATAAGTAGACATCTCATATATTTATCATATGATAAAGGTCAATGCATATTGATTATTTCATTCAAATACAAAAGCACATCTTTAGGAATTATATATGTAGAAAATTCAACACAACACATTAATTATTTTGTAAAGTGAAAATATTGTTAACAAACATTAAAAAAGATGAAGTATATTCATGGATTTGCACTTGCCTCAAAATTTATTCTGCATGAAAAACATATTGCCTTCATTCGTTTCTTCAACGAGACAGTTATCAAAAGATATTTTTGAGTTCTTTATCAGCTATGGTTCAACAATGTACATAATTGCCACAATCCATAATCCAAAAAAGTAATGGTTTTAAACTTGTGTTCTCATTCGCAAACATGGGTTACTTGGAAAATCAAACATTGCGGGAGAACGTAATCCAATCAGATGGATTTAACACCTTGGCATGTGATGTCTTAAGCAACATGGCGCATCCGAGATTGCGTAAAAACGTCATCCAATCAAAGGACAGATTTTACAACTTGGCATGTGATGTCTTAAGCAACATGGCGCATCCGAGATCACATAAAACGTCATTCAATCAAAGGAGCATTCCGAGATCGCGTAAAAACACCATCCAATCAAAGGACGGATTTTACAGCTTGTTATGTGACGTCTTAAGCAACATGGCACATCCAAGATTGCGTAAAAATATCATCCAATCAAAGGCGCATCTGAGATCGCGTAAAAACGTCATCCAATAAAAGGACAGATTTTACAGCTTGGCATGTGACATCTTAAGCAACATGGCACATCCGAGATCGCGTAAAAACGTCATCCAATCAAAATAATAATAGAAAGATATTAATCATATCAATATGTGCATTACACACTGTGATTTCTTTTGTTATACTACTACAATAGATATAAGTGAAATTGGAATACATTTGCTGTCAACATTCAACTAATAGTCGGTTTTAAACATTATATGTGTATGTTAATGTCAAAAGTAAATAAATACATTAGAAATGCATATCCATAAATTAAGAATTGTGGTCAGCATCACTTAAAGGGACATGAAATACAAACAATTAAGTTCAGGATTCCCAGAGAGGATACTATTTCCATCAACTTCATAATTTACAACGATTATCTCATTAGTTTAATAATCTTGGGATCATTTGTTAAAGGTCCAACAATTCACTAATGGTTTCTAAATGAACACATGGATGAGCCAATAACAACCAATATATATATATGCAACCAACAATCAACATCTAGAACCTAGGTTCTCTGCTACTCATGATCTTGCAAAGATAAACCTTTCAGCAAAGTATATCAACAAAATTAAGCTAATTAAATAATTGTTGTAAATATGAAATTTAGTTAAAATTGTAATATATATCTGAATAATGAAAGACCATTTTTTTGGTTTCATGTCCCTTTAAGGATTAACCACATAAAATATATTTTTTAAGAAATTACATGGATAAATAAAGATGAAACATAACATATTAATGAGTTTATTTTTATTATGATGAATATGATATAGGAATGTCATAAAATATAAAGAAATAAGATAACTTTCAAAAAAGTCATAATGATAAATCAGCCCCATTGGAGCCATCTGACAAGGTGACATAGTGCATCACAGTCCTTGGAGGGAGTTGACAAGGCAAAATAAAGGCCAACACAGCCCCACTGGAGCCATTTGACAAGGTGACATAGTGCATCACAGTCCTTGGAGGGAGTTGACAAGGCAAAACAAAGGCCAACACAGTCCCATTGGAGCCATCTGACAAGGTGACATAGGGCATCACAGTACTTGGAGGGAGTTGACAAGGCAAAACAAAGGCCAACACAGCCCATTGGAGCCATCTGACAAGGTGACATAGTGCATCACAGTCCTTTGAGGGAGTTGACAAGGCAAAACAAAGGCCAACACAACCCCATTGGAGCCATCTGACAAGGTGACATAGTGTATCACAGTCCTTGGAAGGAGTTGACAAGGGCAAACAAAGTCCAACACAGCCCCATTGGAGCCATCTGACAAGGTGACATAGTGCATCACAGTCCTTGGAGGGAGTTGAAAAGGCAAAACAAAGGTCAACACAGCCCCATTGGAGCCATCTGACAAGGTGACATATTGCATCACAGTCTTTGGAGGGAGTTGACAAGGCAAAACAAAGGCCAACACAGCCCCACTGGAGTCATCTGACAAGGTGACATAGTGCATCACAGTCCTTGAAGGGAGTTGACAAGGGCAAACAAAGGCTAACACAGCACCATTGGAGCCATCTGGCAAGGTGACATAGTACATCACAGTCCTTGGAGAGAGTTTAAAAGGCAAAACAAAGGCCAACACAGCCCCATTGGAGCCATCTGACAAGGGGACATAGTGCATCACAGTCCTTGGAGGGAGTTGACAAGGCAAAATAAAGGCCAACACAGCCCCACTGGAGCCATTTGACAAGGTGACATAGTGCATCACAGTCCTTGGAGGGAGTTGACAAGGCAAAACAAAGGCCAACACAGTCCCATTGGAGCCATCTGACAAGGTGACATAGTGCATCACAGTACTTGGCGGGAGTTGACAAGGAAAAATAAAGGCCAACACAGCCCCACTGGAGCCATTTGACAAGGTGACATAGTGCATCACAGTCCTTGGAGGGAGTTGACAAGGCAAAATAAAGGCCAACACAGCCCCACTGGAGCCATTTGACAAGGTGACATAGTGCATCACAGTCCTTGGAGGGAGTTGACAAGACAAAACAAAGGCCAACACAGCCCCACTGGAGCCATTTGACAAGGTGACATAGTGCATCACAGTCCTTGGAGGGAGTTGACAAGGCAAAACAAAGGCCAACACAGTCCCATTGGAGCCATCTGACAAGGTGACATAGGGCATCACAGTACTTGGAGGGAGTTGACAAGGCAAAACAAAGGCCAACACAGCCCATTGGAGCCATCTGACAAGGTGACATAGTGCATCACAGTCCTTTGAGGGAGTTGACAAGGCAAAACAAAGGCCAACACAACCCCATTGGAGCCATCTGACAAGGTGACATAGTGTATCACAGTCCTTGGAGGGAGTTGACAAGGGCAAACAAAGTCCAACACAGCCCCATTGGAGCCATCTGACAAGGTGACATAGTGCATCACAGTCCTTGGAGGGAGTTGAAAAGGCAAAACAAAGGTCAACACAGCCCCATTGGAGCCATCTGACAAGGTGACATATTGCATCACAGTCTTTGGAGGGAGTTGACAAGGCAAAACAAAGGCCAACACAGCCCCACTGGAGTCATCTGACAAGGTGACATAGTGCATCACAGTCCTTGAAGGGAGTTGACAAGGGCAAACAAAGGCTAACACAGCCCCATTGGAGCCATCTGGCAAGGTGACATAGTACATCACAGTCCTTGGAGGGAGTTGAAAAGGCAAAACAAAGGCCAACACAGCCCCATTGGAGCCATCTGACAAGGGGACATATTGCATCACAGTCCTTGGAGGGAGTTGACAAGGCAAAACAAAGGCCAACACAGCCCCATTGGAGCCATCTGACAAGGGGACATATGGCATCACAGTCCTTGGAGGGAGTTGACAAGGCAAAACAAAGGCCAACATGGCCCCTTAATTAAAATCTGACAAGGTGAAATAGTGCAACAGGCACAACAATAAACACAAAATAGGCCAAATGGCAACAGATTAACAAAACAAATAACATTTGGATGGAGGATTTATTCGTTCTCCCTCGGGCCATCTCCGGATCTTCCACTTATGGGGCATCAGCATCCCCTTCATCATCCTGTGCATCTCCAGCTGTGGCTTCCTGCATTGCCTCTAACGCATTATGCGTTCTAGAGTCAAGCAATGAAGCCGCAGCTGGATACGCATTGTCTCATGCATACTTTCCAGCAACTGATTGTTACTCAGCATGGTCTGCTCAATATGTGCTAGAGCTTCTAGCGTTAACCATGCTGAGTCACAACCTATACAAAAATAAATAATACAAATTAATAATAATTACAGAACATAATAAAAAGAGAGCAAAGAGACATTGTAATAATTAAAATACAAATAATTATTATAATTAAATGCTATATAGAAGATTTACACATTAAATATGTTCGGCAGAGATAAACCATTAAGATATTAAGACAAATCAAAACCCTATCAATCTTTAAAAAACATTTCTTTGGTTTATGACACACTGTGAAAAGGGCAGTAATACCAGATCCAAAATATTGGCATATATACATAATAGATATTAGACATGTGCATTTCGTTTCGTTCCGAATTTAAATTCGGACAAATTTGTCAAATTCGGAGATTCAGATTGATTCGAATTTCTGAATTACTGTAGCACCAAATCTAACGAATAAATCCGAATTAGTTCGGATTTATTTGTAACATTCAGATGGCCATGGGCTAATCACAATTACACTAGTATTGTACTGTATATTAGGTTATATCACTATGCTATGGGTTACACCTAATATTACAATACATAATACTAGTCTAATACACAGCACATCCCACCTAACATATACTGAACTTCCGAATTTACGATCGAATCCAAACCGAATACATCCGAATACATCTGAATTTATTCGAATCCGAATGAATCCGAACAAATCCGAAACTAATGCATTTGAATGTATCCGAATTCGAATCGATTCAAAAACAAATTTCGAAAACATCCGAATCGATCCAAAACGAACCGAAACAAATTTTTTCGCTGCGCACAAGTCTAATAGATATCCAACATCTAGGCAATATCATTTAGATATTAGAAAATGTGAATGTTGATCTCCAAAACTGAAGATTGGAAACATTTACATTAATCGAATAAAGAAACGGTTTATCCAAAACATTTTCAAATCAAATTCATTTTATTTATAATTAGATCAGTATAATGTCCCTTTAAGAAAGTATGTTCTAATGTTGATTTGTAATTATACTTACATCGGTGGCTGGGAAGGACAATCCGACACCCAGGACAATGAAGGTGGGGATCTGAAATATATAAAATAATTCTATAAATACATATATGATATGAAAATATCTTATTATCTTGAAGGAAATCAAGATTCAACATTATTTAACTTCTGGATTCTTGTTCTTATAAAATATTTAGATAAAATATTTAGATAAAGTCACAATAATGACTATGTTTTAAGTTATTGATTGATTTGAATAAAATATAATTAATAAGAAGATTTAATTGTTCCTTTAAACTCTGACTGTTCATTGTTATTTTTCATGTAACATTTCATAAATACATTAGAAATCATATTTTTCAAACATTATGTGATAATCTTTATGATTTTATAATAATTTATCTTTTGGATAATATTTTGGTATGCATGTATGCATTTGAGACTGAAATGCAATAGAGTTCTTTTAGACACATGCCCGTGGATTGTTTTTTAAAAATCCAATAATTTAATAATATGGGAGTGTGTAATATGATCAAATCTAAATGGCCACTCCACCTAGCATTTGAAACCAGGTAAACACTGATTTACATATATATTTTGGTGATTGCCTTTGTAATCTTAAATTGAATAATTTGAAGCTTGATGGTTCAATCAATTACTATTCAGAATATATACACAGTAGATACTACCGTTCATATTAAATATTAGGAATATAATTTTATCTGATATTACATTTTGTGTGTATTTTTTGTGAATCTCATCCCAATATTAATAGACACATTCCAAAATGCATGCTTTAGTTTTGATGAATATTAATGTTTGTTTGATTGAAATGGACAGTCTACATATAAATCTTTTTAAAACCCATTTACATATCATACATCATGAAATTAAATAAAGGAATTTCAACACAATTCTGTTTTATGTATACTTAGAAGTGGTTTAGAAGTTCTAAACAATGATGACATAATTATATGTGTAATGGATGTCTTTCTTTTCAGAACTCATGTTTCAGCTACTGTACCTTTAATTCAACTTCACCTTGTGAGCAAGGTTATTTAAACCTGACACGCCCACTTTTCCCTGCTTTAGTATTTTGTATTTGGTATTCCTAGAAGCTGCATCTCCTGGAATTGTCCTGATTGAATTAAAGCCATTTATCTACAGTCTCTTCCAACTGTGGAAATGTTACTACAGTATTTCATTTCAGCTTTAACCCTGAAGAACTTTTATTGAAGTGTATCATATCTTTCCACAAACATTTCATTGTGAGGATTCAGCTGTGCTGCGAAGCTCCGGTCAGTGTTTAACTGCCTGACTCACAGTGAGTGGTTCCCTGTGTGATCAATCTGCTTTGTCTGCAGTCTGCTGTGCTGTGAATCTCCTAACAGCGTGTTCTCTCTAACCTCCATGCTGCTCCTGACATCCTTACTGTGAGTAGTTGCTGAAATACTTCCTTCATCCAGGATTTACTTTCCAAGTCTTGTTAAGGAAACCTCTCACTGTATATATTACTGCACTGAATACCAGTTGTTATCTAAACAAGCGCAACACATCTTTTCTTAAAAAGACATTCTCCTAACATTCCCTAATGTTATTTCCTATATGAAGCATGGACATTAACTAACTTTGGGAATTCCTATCAGAATATTGCCTACACCCAAGATATGTGTTATTTCTGTGTCACTGGGAGCTAGCTGGGCAAAGCCTAATATACCTAAATCAGAATTGCAAGTTCTGTTCACTTTTTAACCTTTACATTCTTGTTAAGGTGATCTTTGTATATATTATATTATAGCCTAAGTATCAGTTGCTCTGAGTTCAGTCTCTTAGCTTCTCAGTGCTACTACTGGCTAACAAAACCTAATTTACTGAATTTCTGCAGTTGAGTTCCATCTCTCCTATTAATTCATAACAATATGGTCTGCATCTAGGCACTCAGATGAATATCAATGACTGTCTGTACAATCAGAAAATGATTATTGTGGTTTTGCATGGAATATGCATGTGACATCATGATGTCATTAATGACAAATCATACATAAATTTAATAAAAAATAAAAACATATGTTCATGCTGCATGATATAGAAAGAGGGGCAGTAGTGTATTTGCAAAGAATTGAAGAATATATTTGAAAGGTACAAAGCTGTAGACTTTATTTTTCGTCAATAGTATGATTTAGAAACAATACACGTTATATTAGGGTGACCATATTCCCGCTTTAAAAATGGACACATATGAAAAATACATAGGTCAGGGTTCTTATACAAAACATTTCTTGAAACAGCCTTGAAAACAGCCCTGACCTATGTATTTTTCACATGTGTCCCTTTTTAAAGCAGAAATATGGTCAACCTACGTTATATACATGTTATAAATATTTGACGTACCATCAGACTCCAAGGGAGCCACTTCCTCCTCCATCGCACATGTTACATCAATCTCTGTAAAACCTAATATGTTGTGTACACGTTAAAAATAAACATTTTACTGTGTTACTGCTCAAGGAACCACCATCAATGTTGCATTAAAGAGATACTGAACCAAAGTTAGGAATTACATCATGCAAATGAAATAAGATTTGTAATTATCGATGAGTAATAATTAAATTTAGTGTCTGTATTTTGAAAACATTCACAAAAGCTGAGTACATGGAACATTTAAGAGTTCTCATGTGTGTATCACTTGATGATTGTTGTCTAAATTTATACTAAATATAAACATGTGCTAGCCATGTTCTGAAGCACAAAGGTGTAGACTAAGAAGCTTTGAGATCTTATTATTCAACTAATAAAAAAAAATATATATATATATATATCATCAGAGGAGTACATTATATGTTTTATTCAAATGGAATGCTTCATCAGAATCATGATCAGAATGTTTATGAAAAAGACACCTTCAATGACATATGAATGAGTAAATGGACTTACCAGAAGCCTGCAAAGGCAGGTCACCATCAGTGCTGGATCCCTCTGTGCTCGTTACAATAATTTATGATATTAAAAAATATTACTAGCACAAAGGTAGGACCAGCACACCTGAATTCATCAATGATCCATAGAGTTCATGGTAGGTGCAATCATACAGAGTCCAATCCCATAGACTCCAAATCAATATCCAAAAGCAAATGATGATGCACTCAATGAAGTGAAAGGACTTTTATTGAAGTGAACAGCAACATTTCGGGGCTACTGCCCCTTTGTCAAGCTAACAATGCAATGCACACACAAACACTTTATAGCACAGCTAATTAAAACAAGGGCCAATAGGAACACATATGGAAGGCGGAGTTACACAAGAGAGACAAACCTTTTCTCATACATAGTGAAATTAATTTAATTAACCCCATGTTGCCAAAAATGGGATCCTAATGGGCCAAGATTAAAAACATCATATAAGAGGGGACCAAAGATGGATACATAGCCATCGAGTTTTTAGAGGGAAGAAAACTAGAGAAACATGATAATAAAATCATAATAGTGGATTGAGATCAAACTCCCTATTCATGCCTTTAGGGTAAAGTGTATCAAGTTTCCATATCCACTTAGCCTCGCTGTATAGAAGCTCTCTATGTCTATCACCCCCCCTAGGTTTTCTTTTTATTTGGTCTAATACCATAAACCGAAGTTGGTTTGCTTGATGTCCCATTTTTAAAAAATGAGCAGGCACAGGGAGATCTTTGGTACTGTCATTTCTGATAGTAGACTTGTGTTGACCTATACGGTCCCTTACCCTTTGGGTGGTCTCACCTATATATAACAGCCCACATGGACATTTAAGGGCATATACAACATAGGATGAGTTACAGGTAAAAAAAAACCCGGTATTTTAAATTTACACCCGGAGTAGGGATGACAAATTTCACCCACTTTAATGACACTGTTGCAATGGGGACAACCCAAACAGGGGAAGGTACCATTCTTGGGTTTCCCAAAGAAAGGAGACTTATTACCATCAGAATTGACAGTAGATCTAATGATCCTTTTGCCACAAGTGTACCCCTTGCGGTATGCTGCTCTAGGGAGCTGATAAAATTCTTCAATTTCAGGACATGACTCCTTTAGGAAATGCCAATTATGCTTAAGAATACCTTGTATCTTATAGCTTAGAGTATTGTATGTACTGACAAAAGTTAACCTTTTATTGTTGGGGTGACTCTTTCTAGCCTGGAAGTTAGACCTCACTTCTGTTAACTCTTTCTCCGAGTATCCTCTCTCTTTAAATTTTAATTGAATCTCATTAAGTCTATTCACCTTAACTGAGGGGTCAGAGACAATTCTATCAACCCTGAGAAATTGAGATTTAGGTACTGATTTGAATATAGCAGGAGGATGGAAACTATTCCTATGAAGTAATGTGTTTTTGTCAGTTGTCTTGACATAAAGGTCCGTGTTTAAATGACCATTTTCTTTGTAAACCAAAGTGTCAAGAAATTAAATTTTAGTGTAATCATGTTTGGCAGTGAATACTATGAATGATGCTGATCTTTCAATGTCATTTTTCAATTGATTTAAACACTCAGGGCTGCCCTGCCAAATAATAAATAGTTTATCTATATACCTATGCCATGCAAGGCAATGTTTCTGGAACAGAGGATGATTGTAAACAATAGATTCCTCTATGTAGTCCATGACTAGACAGGCATAGGATGGGGCCACATTGGACCCCATCGCTGTGCCTGTCTTCTGCATGTAGATGGCTATGTATCCATCTTTGGTCCCCTCTTATATGATGTTTTTAATCTTGGCCATTAGGATCCCTTTTTTGGCAACATGGGGTTAATTAAATGAATTTCACTATGTATGAGAAAAGGTTTGTCTCTCTTGTGTAACTCCACCTTCCATATGTGTTCCTATTGGCCCTTGTTTTAATTAGCTGTGCTATAAAGTGTTTGTGTGTGCATTGCATTGTTAGCTTGACAAAGGGGCAGTAGCCCCGAAACGTTGCTGTTCACTTCAATAAAAGTCCTTTCACTTCATTGAGTGCATCATCATTTGCTTTTGGATATTAAAAAATATTACGCCTAGATTTAGAGTTCTGCGTTAGCCGTCAAAAGCAGCGTTAAGGGGTCCTAACGCTGCTTTTTACCACCCACTGGTATTTAGAGTCAGTCAGGAAAGGGTCTAATGCTCACTTTCCAGCCGTGACTTTTCCATACCGCAGATCCCCTTATGCCAATTGCGTATCCTATCTTTTCAATGGGATCTTCCTAAAGCCGGTATTTAGAGTCTTCGCTGAAGTGAACGTTAGAACTCTAACGACAAAACTCCAGCCGCAGAAAAAAGTCAGGAGATAAGAGCTTTATGGGCTAATGCCAGTTTATAAATCTCTTAACTACTGTGCTCTAAAGTACACTAATACCCATAAACTACCTAAACCGAGGCCCCCCCACATCGCCGCCACTCTAATAAATTTTTTTAACCCCTAATCTGCCGACCGCACACCGCCGCCACATACATTATCCCTATGTACCCCTAATCTGCTGCCCCTAACATCGCCGACACCTACATAATATTTATTAACCCATAATCTGACCCCCCAATATCGCCAATCAGATTGAGCTCGCATTCTATTGGCTGATTGGATCAGCCAATCCGATTGAACTTGAATCTGATTGGCTAATTCAATCAGCCAATCAGATTTTTCCTACCTTAATTCCGATTGGCTGATAGAATCCTATCAACCAATCAGAATTCAAGGGACGCCATCTTGGATTACGTCATTTAATGGAACCTTCATTCAGACTTAGGACGTCGTTAGAAGAGGATGGATCCACGCCGGCTGCTTCAAGATGGACCCGCTCCACTCCTGATGGAAGAAGATTGAAGATGCCGCCTGGATGAAGACTTCCGAGCCTCTGGAGGACCTCTTCTGGCCGGATAGGATGAAGACTTCGGACCCTCTGGAGGACCTCTTCTGGACGGATCGGTGATACCCAGCTGGGTGAATCCAAGGTAGGGAGATCTTCAGGGGCTTAGTGTTAGGTTTTTTAAGGGGGGTTTGGGTTAGATTAGGGGTATGTGGGTGGTGGGTTGTAATGTTGGGGGGGTATTGTATGTTTTTTTTTTTCAGGCAAAAGAGCTGATTTCTTTGGGGCATGCCCCGCAAAAGGCCCTTTTAAGGGCTGGTAAGGTAATAGAGCTGTTAACTTTTTATTTTAGAATAGGGTAGGGCATTTTTTTATTTTGGGGGGCTTTGCTATTTTTTTAGGGGGCTTAGAGTAGGTGTAATTAGTTTAAAATTCTTGTAATCTTTTTTTATTTTTTGTAATTTAGTGTTTGTTTTGTTTGTAATTTAGTTTAGTTGATTTAATTGTAGGTAATTGTAGTTAATTTATTTAATGTATTTATTGCTAGTGTAGTGTTAGGTTTAATTGTAACTTAGGTTAGGATTTATTTTACAGGTATATTTGTAATTATTTTAACTAGGTAGTTATTAAATAGTTAATAACTATTTAATAGGTATTGTACCTAGTTAAAATAAACACAAAGTTGCCTGTAAAATAAATATAAATCCTAAAATAGCTACAATATAATTATTATTTATATTGTAGCTATATTAGGGTTTATTTTACAGGTAAGTATTTAGCTTTAAATAGGATTAATTTATTTAATAAGAAATAATTTATTTCATTAGATTAAAATTATATTTAATTTAGGGGGGTGTTAGTGTTAGGGTTAGACTTAGCTTTAGGGGTTAATACATTTATTAGAGTAGCGGCGAGGTCCGGTCGGCAGATTAGGGGTTAATACTTGAAGTTAGGTGTCGGCGATGTTAAGGAAGGGCAGATTAGGGGTTAATAAAATTTATTATAGGGTTTGCGAGGTGGGAGTGAAGCGGTTTAGGGTTTAATAAATTTATTATAGTGGCGGCGAGGTCCGGTCGGCAGATTAGGGGTTAAAAAGTGTAGGTAAGGTAGCGGCGACGTTGGGGGGGCAGATTAGGGGTTAATAAATATAATATAGGGGTCGGCGGTGTTAGGGGCAGCAGATTAGGGGTACATAGGTATAATGTAGGTTGCGGCGGTGTCCGGAGCGGCAGATTAGGGGTTAATAATAATACGCAGGGGTCAGCGATAGCGGGGGCGACAGATTAGGGGTTAATAAGTGTAAGGTTAGGGGTGTTTAGATTCGGGGTACATGTTAGAGTGTTAGGTGCAGACATAGAAAGTGTTTCCCCATAGGAAACAATGGGGCTGCGTTAGGAGCTGAATGCTGCTTTTTTGCAGGTGTTAGGTTTTTTTGCAGCTCAAACTGCCCCATTGTTTCCTATGGGGGAATCGTGCACAAGCACGTTTTTCCAGCTGGCCGCTACCGTAAGCAACGCTGGTATTTAGAGGTGAAGTGACGGTAAATATGCCTGTACACTCCCTTTTTGGAGCCTAACGCAGCCCTTCAGAGAACTCTAAATACCAGCGTTATTTAAAAGGTGCGGGGGAAAAAAACACGCGTAGCTAACGCACTTCTTTGGCCGCAAAACTCTAAATCTAGCCATTAGTGAACACAGTTTGGACATCACTAAATCAAATTAGTCTGAAATATTCTAAATAATATACATAGAAATGTGAAGACTAGAGCACTAATATGAACAATAAATTTATGAGTTGCTCAAGGTGATTGTAGAGAAAATGATGTCTTTCACATATGTTGGATTTCTAACTATATTAGACAGCCAATTCTTATCATATGAATCGATGACATATCTAAATATAACTATTGTTCCCTGTTTTAAAAATAATACAGACACACACACAACACTTTAAATAACAACTGGTGACAACTAGAGCCTAATCCATTTGTGTAATGTACAGTAATCTGTTTTAGGACACAACACATATTGATCACAATGCAAGACATAAGATATATTGAAAACTATATGATCATGGTGCTGTTAGAATATTTTTATATATATATAAAGGTAGTCCAAGAGTGAAAGATGTGATTTATATATCAATATTGTTTCAGCAAAACAGTGTAAGGATTAATTACGATATTTTGTATTTATATTAAAAATAAAAATATCTTTATTTAACAATGTCACTGTTAATGAATTGTCTAGACAATATGTTGATGTAATGAATGGGCTAGAGCATGCAATTACAATCAAATATATAATTTTCATGCTATCATCAAGAATCTTTAATTATCCTTCTCTCTTAAAGGGACATGAAACTACAAATGTGTAATTGTATTAATTTTCATGATTCAAATCCAGCATGTGATTTTAAACAGCTTTCCAATTTACTTATTTTAGCTAATTTGCTTCTTTGTCTTAGAATCCTTTTTTAAAGGAGCAACTTTGCACTACTGGGAGTTATCTGAAGACATCTGTTGAACCAATGAAAATAGGCAATTTTGTGTATCAACCAATCAGCAGGTTACTCCCAGTAATGCATTGCTGCTCCTTAGCCTACCTAGATATGTTTTTCAACTAAGGATACCAATAGACTGAAGCAATTTAGATAATAGAAGCAAATTGGAAAGTTGTTTAAAATCACGTGTCTAAATCCTAAAATAAAAATTTTGTGTTTCATGTCCCTTTAATGATAAGAAGAAAATATCAAAGCATATGAGATGTATATTTATATAATCAAACATATGTAAAAATGTGTTAGTGTTGTCTAAATGTAGCAAAAAACTGTCAAGCACTACCCAGGGGCAGAATACAAAATGTCCATGACCCTAAAATTACATTAAAATGAAGATATCAAGAATCAAAGGAATATCTTCAAATTGTCATAAATTGAGATTTGTATTACAATGGAAATCCCCAACTCTGATTCGTGATTCTTATCTTAAAATAACAAGAAAATTGAATTAGAGTATCCATATTAATATAGATCAATGTGAATGGATTTGGCAATGTTATGTCCAAGTTTGTAAGACAAAGGTAAATTAGAATGAGACATACTACACTCTGATGAACACGGTCTCAAGGTTCCAGCACCAACATCCATATCTGTAAAAGATTCAATCAGGATTGGATATCATTAATACACATCAGGCCATGGACACGAACAATCAGATATTTTTTTTCTAATTGACAAAGTAAAATTATATTTGTATTCACGTGAGTTCATTGTTTTCAAAATTAATTTATAAATAAAGAGGTCATGTATTCTTATTTACAATCTTTTATGTTGTTGACTGTCACTTTAAGTCATTTTTTTGTCTTCTTGCAGTGTCATCAATTGTTAGACATTGTTCAATTTATATTGCTAGTATAGATTTTCTTATGTAGAAGATTGTAAATAAGGATACTGTATTCTTCACATATATACTAATTAACGTATACATTTGACCAACATGTCTAAAGTAATGCCACTGTTACAGAAAACACATGTTCACATCTCTGCGTAATTATATGTTTTGTGATCATTGCACAACTATTCAAAGCGTAATTGTGCATCCGTGATTCATAATTGATTTGGATATAGTAGCGTGATGAGTATAATTTCTAAAGACTTCAAATATATTTGCAATTGGGTGTATTATGATATTCCAATTGGATATTTGTAAAGATTGAATGATACCAATTAATATTTATAACGTTTGTATGATTCGATATTCAATGTATGAAATGGCGGATGATAGGGATTTCACTAATGCGCAATTCCATTTTAGCTCTGTGACGCATATTCTGGGGAGCGCAAGAAACATCATTCTTATTTCATGTGTGACGTATCTAAATTTAGATATCTAAACATCATATGTAACGTGTGTTGTGAGCTCTATAGGTTGAATATATGACTATATACACATTTCTTAAATATATACTCAAATATTAATACATCATATGAAGTCTGATATTCACCCAGTTCAGCCTCTCTACTTCCTTCTCCCAGGTCACCGATTGGAGAAGCAGCTGCACTGGGCTCCGGGTCTTGAGTGTCAGAGCCGGCAACTGGGGATTTAGAAGAAGTCGAGGAATGTGTGGATGCAAATCTGCTGGGGAAACATAGATTGAGGAGGGTGCATAAAGTCTCCTCATAAGCTTGCAGGTATAGTTTCCGTGGGAGTGGATCCTGCTTTCCATCCCTCTGATGGGTTTTTACCCTCTCCTTCATGAGGTGGACATTATTGCAAAGCCAGAACCTCATATCCCCAAATCTCTGTATGGTTTGTATCGGGGGTCCTCTGGATGTTACACACAGATTTAACATCTTGAGTGATAGACACCCAGAGGGCCCTCCTAATTTTCGGCTTCGTCGAACT